>NC_025996.2:55901005-55935787 GCF_000442705.2 Elaeis guineensis | reverse complement strand
AAATAATATTTTTTGTTTGCCTATGTAATGATCCCATGGTTCTGGCCTGTGTTGGTGGATTCTAGACTGTCAGGTTTTGGATCATGCTGGTGGATTATAGGTCGTGCCACTTTACGATGGGTTCTAGACCGTGCATAGAACTATTGACCCATCTTTTGATTAATGCAATTGGTTTGACACCTTATCTCATTTAGGAATGAAGATTGATAAATGCGGTTTTATTCTCGTCAACATGCAACACTATCTCTGCACTAAAGAACCATATATACTTGCCTCCCAAGCTAGTCAAGTCTTCTACATTAGTGATCCCTTGGAGACTAAAAAGAGTGTTATTATGAGGATGGTGCCTAGGTATATCTTTGATGATATTGAGGTTGATGATGATGTTGGATCATGCATACAAAATATTCTTCTAGGATAAAATTTATCTGATATTGTCGAGGTCCCAAATACATTTGTTAGGAGTGATGGGGATGTCCATATTATAGATGTCACTATACGACAAGTTCAACATTCTGGTATAAATATTAGAGTTTATTTATTGATGCTCTACTAATATTATTGTTTAACAATATGTTATATTGGTTAATGTTCATTAATATTGCAGGTCATGATGGCACCGAAACATCATCTAGCTTTCACCCCCGCCCCTCGATGGGCTATGCGGAGCTTCGCATCTGAGCTGCTATGGAAGCATACTCCATCCACCTCTGCATTGGCATCAGCTTCGCAGGCACCATCGACATCTGAGCCTCCACCGACAGCCATGTCTCCAACACATACTCCACCCATCGATGAGACTCCATCGGCATCTACATTGCATGATCCTAGTCAAAGTAGGTTTTCATTGTATCAATTATTTATTTATTTATTTTTTATATTATTATTACACACTCTTATATATTTGTAATGTATTTTTATTGTAGGTATATCATCTAATAGGATATTTTGTGATCCCATATGTATGCCAGATGTATGGAACCTCCAGCATTAGGTCATGATGGAGTACAATCAGAAGGGAAGGCTATTAGGGGAGATTGCATGGGAGATGCATTCCTTTTCTGAAGTATGTGTGAGGTGCTCTGACATCATTTTCGTGCTGCCCGTAGACTGACGATTGATAGATGCTGGTATCAAGGATCAGATGTGGGAGGAGATTTAGGTAAGTATATTTTAATTGTATACATGCATGTGATATGTTTACATTATGTTTGATTAAAATAATTTTATAACTGACTTCTAATTGAAGGAACCAAATCTAGGATTTCAGGGTTAGATCTTGAAATTTTTTCAAGATCAAACAGCGAAAGACAAAATAAATCAAAATTTATCTTATAAAATCAGAGAATCCCTAGATCTAAGATCCTATTACATAATTATTATATGACATTAAATCAAAAATTAAAATATAAAGAGCAAAAACTACATGTTGATCATATCAACATGTTTCTATACTACATCTAATGTATGTAAAATATAATAGATCAGATCTATTACCTTACAAGTTAGACGTTCTAACTTTGCTGATCCGGACTTAAGGATGATGTTGCAAGCCACACACACATCCAGCCTCTAGGAGTGCTGCTCCTTGAATTGATTTTAATGATTACAAAGCATTTGAGGAGGTTACTAATGATTTTGGTTTGGAAAAAGATTTATTGTATTTCAGGGGCAAAATCATAATTTTACCAAGTTCTGATTCAGAAGTCTCAAAAGCAAGAACACAAAATTTGTAATCTATTGGAGGAAATTTCAATATTTTTAGATGTATATTTTGAAAGAAAATCATGTTTACAAATTTGAGTCGACCCCATGAGTCGACTCATGGCAAAAGGGGCTGAACGGCACATTATTTTTAGCCGGCACACCCAATTGAGTTGACCCCATGAGTTGACCCCTGTGCATGAGTCGACCCTATGAGTCGACCTCTATTGCTGTGCAAGCCAAAAATATAGAACTGTCAATTTTTGTTCTGTGCCATATAAGTTGACCCCATGAGTCGACCCCTGTGACCCCATGAGTCAACTCATGAGCATGAGTCGACCCTATGAGTCGACCCCTGCGACGGAAAAATTTCGCAATGACTAGTTTTTAGCTCATTTTGACTGTATTTAATGCTCATTTAATGTGCTCTAACGCTCTATTTCAGCCCAGATTACTCTCCACCATTATTTGAAGTTGTATAAAGGGACTTAAAGGAGGAAATATACAACAAGAGAGAGATTTGAAAAAGATTCTTCAAGCATTCTTTTCAACCCAAAGTAAGAGCCCACTTAAAGTGTTCAAGAAGTTTTTAATTCAAGTTCACCAACTCCTCAAAAGCTTATTCAAGTCTCCAATCATCTTGAGAAATCAGAAAAAGCTTTCTTCTAATTGTGTAAAGTATATTTAAAGCTTTATTCGCTCATTAAAGGAGCTTCATCTATATTTTTGTGCAATTAACTGTAATACTCTTTTTGAGTTATTGTTTTTGTTTTGGAAGGATTCCAAAACGTGGGAAGGTTGATCCAAACCTTGAATCAGATTGTATTGGGTTAGCTTGTATCCGAAAATAAGTGTTCTAGCTTGGGATAGCTAGAGTCAGAGTTTCTGATGAGTGTATTCAGGTTGAATACAGTTTAGTGGATTAGAATTTCCAAGTAGGAGCAAGGGTTGGCACCGAACCACTATAAATCTTCTTATTTGTGTTGTGCTTAATAACTTCCTTTTAAACTTCTTTATTCTCTTGCATTCTTGCATCCAACTATTACCCTTGCATCAATTACACTCTCCATACTTATCTTGCTATTGTTAAATATTCTTCATAGTTGTGAGTTAAGTTTAAATTTTTAAAGAAACCCAATTCACCCCCCCTCTTGGGTTGCATAGCTGGACAACAAGTGGTATCAGAGTCTGGTGCTCTAGTCCTACTTTGATTTAACCATCAAAGGGATAAAGATTTATGGCAACTCAAGTTGGCACTTCTCTAGCCGAGGGGCAGTCCACAAACTGACCTCCACTTTTCAATGGGTCAAACTATACCTATTGAAAATCTCGGATGAAAATATTTATTCAAGCTCTTGACTATGATATGTGGAGTATCATAGTAAACGGACCACACACACCCACTAAAATAATTGATGGTGTGGAATCAATCAAACCAAAAAAGAATGGGATGAGGTTGATAAGAAAATGGCTCAACTAAATACTAAAGCCATGAATATTTTGTATTATGCTCTAGATGCTAATGAATTCAATCATATTTCAACATGCATGTCTGCTAAGAAATATGAGATAGATTAGAAGTAACTCATGAAGAACTAATCAAGTGAAAGAATCCAAAATTAACATGCTCATACATAAATATGAACTTTTTAAAATGAAGCATGATGAATCTATAACTGAAATATTTACTCATTTTACTGATATTATAAATATTTTAAAAAGTCTTGGTAAGTCTTATTCTAACAGTGACCTTGTGAGGAAGATTCTTTGATCTTTACCAAGGACTTGGGAGGCCAAAGTGACCGCAATCTAAGAACCAAAATCTGAACATCTATCTTTGGAAGAGCTTCTAGGATCGTTGATGACTCACGAGTGAGTATGAAACAACATCAAGAAGAAGAGTCAAATGAATAAGCCAACTTGTGCCTTATGGCACATGAAAGTGAGGTAAATTCTGCAACTCCTATTGACTTTACCTTTGAAGAACTTCATGAAGCTTTTTATGATTTAATTGATGAACTAAAGAAGCTAGGGGTAAAGAACAAAGAGTTAAAATCAAAAAATCAATCTTTACTAAAACAAAATGAGAGTATTTCAAATGAAAAATCTACCCTGCTTCAAGAAAATCTGAACTTAAAGAATGAAATTGTCAAGCTAAAATCAATAGTTAAAAAATTCACCTTATTTCTAATAAACTTAATATGATTCTTGAAAATCAAAAGGCCGTTTATGATAAGGCTGGTCTTGGCTACAACCCCTTAAAGAAATAAAAGTTTCTAAAAAATATCTATGTAAACTCTTCAAATAATAAGTTCTCAAACATTACTTGCTTCAAATGTGGTAGAATAGGTCATAAGTCATACACTTGTCTCTCTAACAAATCCATAAATTCTAATGCAAAAAAATATGGGTTCAAAAGAAACCATTGTGACTAACCAAAAAGGACCCAAGAAAGCTTGGGTACCTAAAGTAAAAACTTGACTTTTGCTTGTAGGTGTGTCTAGCATCCCAAGGAGCAAACCAAAATGGTATCTTGATAGTGGATGCTCGAGACACATGACTGGTGATGAATCTCAATTCATTACACTTGATGCTAAAAATGGAGGGATGGTCACCTTTGAAGATAATGGCAAAGGAAAGATCATTGGTATAGGTAACATTGGTATCACTCCCTCCAAGTATATTGAAAATATTTTATTAGTAGATGGTTTAAAACATAATTTATTAAGCATCAGTCAATTTTGTGATGAAAAAAGAATTGACCACAACTTTTCAGCACCTAGGACACCCCAACAAAATGGGGTAGTAGAAAGGAAAAATAGAATCCTTGAAGAAATAGCCCGTACCATGCTATGTGAAAGCAACCTTTCAAGATACTTTTGGGCAAAAGTAATTAACACGGCATGTTACATATTGAATCGTGTCTTAATTAGATAAATTTAAAAAAAAACTCCCTGTGAGCTTTGGAAAGGAAGAAAATCAAACATTGCATATTTTCATATTTTTGGTTGTCGATGTTTTGTGTTAAACAATGGTAAAGAAAGATTAGAAAAATTTGATGCAAAATCGATGAAGCATCTTTTTTGATTACTCCTCTTCTAGTAAAGCTTTTAAATTTTCAACGAAAGAACCTTAGTAGTAGAAGAGTCAATACATATTGTCTTTGATGAAACTAATGATCTTCCTTCAAGGAAGAATGAAGGTTTTGATGATGCAGATCTTCTTATAGAAGAATAAAGGAGATCACTCTAAAAGACTCAACCATTCAAGATGATGAAGAACATGAAGACAAACAGGACGAGAAAGGTGAAGAACAATAAGAACAACCTCAAGGTACAAATAATCTACCCAAGAATGAAGGTATGATCACAATCACCCCAAGAAACTAATCATTGGTGATCCCACACATGGTGTAAGAACTCGTTCTTCACTTAAAGATGCATTCAATCATTTTGCTTTTGTCTCTCATCTTGAACCTAAAACTATAGATGAAGCTGAAAAAGATTATAATTGGATTAATGCAATGCAAGAAGAACTTAATCAATTTGAAAGAAATAATATATGGACCTTAGTATCAAGACCTAAAAATTATTCAATAATTGGCACAAAATAGGTATATAGGAATAAATTGGATGAACATGAAAATTAATAAGAAATAAAGCAAGATTGGTTGCAAAAGGTTATAATCAAGAAGAAGAAATTGATTTTGATGAGACTTTTGCACCTGTTGCTAGATTAGAGGCAATTAGACTTCTACTTGCATATACTTGCTTTATAAATTTAAATTATTCCAAATGGATGTCAAAAGTACTTTTTTAAATGGATATATTGTTGAAGAAGTTTATGTAGAATAACCTCTAGGTTTTGAAAATCATACTTTTTCTAATCATATTTTTAAATTAAATAAAGCTCTATATGGTTTGAAACAAGCACCCAGAGCTTGGTATGAAAGGCTAAGCAAATTTCTACTCAATAATGGTTTCTCAAGGAAATATAACAACTCTTTTCATTAAAAAAAATCAAGATGATATATTAGTTATACAAATATATGTTGATGATATTATTTTTGGGTCTACTAATGAAACTCTTTGTCAAGATTTTGCAAAGCTCATGCAGGGGGAGTTCGAGATGAGCATGATGGGAGAACTTACATTCTTCTTCGAACTCTAAATCAAACAAACAAAGGAAAGAATCTCCATCACCCAAAGCAAGTACACAAGAGAATTACTCAAAAGATTTGGAATGGAGAACTCCAAAGCAATTGGCACACCCATGAGCCCATCATGTAAGCTTGACAAGGACGAAGAAGGTAAGAGTGTAGACTTAAAATTTTAGAGGTATGATTGGTTCTCTATTATATTTAACTGCTAGTAGACTTGATATTATGTTTAGTGTTTGCCTTTGTGCCACTTTCAATCAAATCCAAAAGAATCTTACTTGAATGTAGTTAAAAGAATCCTTAGATATTTAAATGGTACACAAACTCTAGATTATAGTATTCTAAGAACTCATTAATTAACTTAATAGGATATTCAGATGCCGATTTTGCTGATGTAGATTAGATAGAAAAAGTACTAGTGGAACTTGTCAATTTCTTGGAGTTAACCTAATCTCTTGGTTTAGCAAGAAACAAAATTCGGTAGCACTGTCTACGGCCGAGGCCGAATATATTACAGTCGGAAGTTGTTGTGCTCAAATCTTATGGATTAAGCAATAACTCGAAGACTTTGGTATTAAACTTAATGAAACTCCCATAAGATGTGATAACACTAGTGCTATAAATCTCACTAAAAATTAATTAACATTCTAGGTCAAAACATATTGAAATCAGGCATCATTTCATAAGAGAACATGTCCAAAATAAAGACATAATTCTTGACTATGTTTGTACTGAAAAATAATTAGCTAACATCTTTTCCAAGGCTTTAAGTGAAGATAGATTTTGTGAAATTAAGAGAGAACTAGGAATCCTTGATCCATCTGCTTAAGTGTCTCTATGATTTCAAGGTATCACCACCAAAAATCTTTTTAGCTTAATTCTCATCTTTTCTTTTGAGCTCAAAAGCCCAAAATTATCATTCTCATAATCAATTTTTGGGTAAACATCCATCTCCTAATGTTTCAAATTTTTTTCAAATTATTTCATCATTTTTCTGAATTTCTCTGTGCTATGAGTCGACCCCCAGGTCGACCCTAGGGTAAACTTGTAATATTGACTAAATCCTTCGAGCGCTTTCTTTTTGTTGAAATCTTTCCTTGAGCCGACCTAACTCTCCGCCTTCTTCCTTCCACCAAACCAAAAGTCTCCCTCTCTTCTTTCTCAAATCCAAGTTTTCTTTCAGGATCCTTCTCCCACCGTCTCTCACCCTCTAAATCGCCCTCTTGGAACCAAATTCCTCCCCTTCTCCTTCTTCATTTGGAGCGATTCGAGCTTACCCTAGACTCTACCTGTCTTCTCCAAATCGACACTCCACTTCTCCAAAAACCTTATCTTTTCACTAAAAACCCTTCATTTCTCCCTCACATTTGCTCTCCTAAGTTTTGTGCTAGTCTTGCCTGCGCAAATGGCTCTCAAGATGAAGCTTCCACAGCAGAGAAAATCAGTTCGCGGGTTGGAGAAAAGTGTGTGCTGAAAGAGACCAGCAACCGAGACCACTTCTGCTTCAAACCCTGCTCCTGCTTCAGCTCCAGCTACAACCCGATCACCAATCAGCCCTAGTAAGGTACCCCTCTCCGATAGGAAGGTAGAGTCGGCAAAAACATTGATTTCAGATTTTTTGAAAAAGAAGGTTCTCTATCAGATCAAAAATTAAGGACCATGGTTGGAATTCTACTGCTTCCTAAAAAAAATACTTTTGTGGATCTTGTTAGAGAATTTTACCTAAATTTGGGATACAGCAATGAAACAGTAAAATCCACAGTGAAGGGAGTAGACATTAGCCTAGATCCTATGCTTTTGGGGGAGATACTTCATCTACCTTATGAAGAGTACACAAACATGGAACTCCCAAGTAAAGAGGAAGGAATAAATGTTATTCTAGGGAGAACCTTTACTGGAAGCTTGAACAAATTAGAGGCAAAGATTCTTTCCATTGAGATGAGACTGCTGCACCACATGGTAACTAAGTTATTTTTTCCTAGAAGTGGTAGACATGATCTTCTCTCTGATCGGGATATTTGCATTATGTATCATGTTATTACTCAAACCCCCCTGAACCTCCCGACATTGATGTTTGAGGCTATGAGAGAGACCTTGAATAGGTCCAAGGCACATTTGCCTTTTGGTATGGCTCTCACTTTAGTATTTAGGAGGTTCGGAGTTAGCTTTGAGGGGAGGCAGTAGCTAGGCTATCTCACTCTGACACTATCAACCGTCATACTTTACACCGCATGGGATTTTCCAAAACTGATGGTGGTTCGACAAAAGGTGTGGAAGAGAGAGCTGAGGATAGAGCAGAGGAGGAAGGACCATCCTCACCCCTCTGTGATCACAGAGCAGCTTCACCAGATATTCAGTTTATTTCTGATCACGAGACTGGCCCGTTAGAGTCTGTGAGGAGACATGCTTCAGTTCAGCAGCCGGACAGCAGAGCACATCCTTCTGAGATCAGATTGGCTGATGATCAGATAGAGATGATATCTCAGCGTGTAGCTTTCATACTATCTCGTCAGATGGGCACTTCAGCTTTTGCTCAGGGTCAACATCTCACGATGTATCTGATCAGACACTGATCCCCCACATCTCCACTATTTTTTAGATAATTTTAGATCAGTCAGTACGTATTGAGCAGCTTGAGGGTTGTGTATTGAGACTGACTGGCAGAGTACTTGACTTGCAGGGGCAAGTGTTAGCTCTAGCCCATCCACAGCCACATGAGGACATCACTGAGGTCTCAGATCTATCTGCAGAGGCAGCCAGACTGTGAGGAGTCTTAGAGAGTGGTTTTGACTTCCTGAGGAGAGAGATCAGGGGCTCTAGTGAATATGCTTCCACTCAGTTCAATGCACTGCTACAATCTATTTCGAGAGCCTTGAACCTTCTGGACACCATCAGACTCTCACTCGTAGCACAGTCCTTTGCTTCTCAACCTTTAGGTTCTTCTTATCCATCCACTCGTGCTGGCACCTTTACCCATGGCAGAGGCAGACGTGATCGAGGTCGAGCTCGTGGACATGATCCTTCATCTCCTCATCCCATATCTGATTCATCAGACTCTGATCCGTCCAGCCATGATATCTATTAGATCCAGTGTAGTCTGTACTTTCTTTAATTTTTGTCTAGGATCTATCTTGTGGACCATGTAATGTAATGTTGACTGATTGACTCTTGGATAGTTTCTATCCATGTCTTTTGTACTCTAAGTCAACACTTATGTATTGAAACATCTATGTATTCAGTCACCTTTTGGATATATATATATACACTTTGACTTTCAATGAATATCTCTGAATATGGTCAAAGTGAATTACTTTTAAAATATGAAATACTTGAATAGCAATATCTTTTAAATGAATAAATTGATATATCTTTTATGATTGCTATATTGAGGGGGAGTAAAACAATAAGCAATAGAAACAAGCAATCAAAGAAGGAAGCTAAAGAGGTAAATTTGTGGTATCAATTGATGGAATAGAGAAAATATGTCCTTTAAAAGGGTAGCAGAGAATCTCAATTGATGCTGTCAAAAAGGAGGAGTAAATAATCAAAATCGAGATTGAGCAATAAAAGCAATAAAGATTGAACATTAAGCAAACATCCAAAAATCGAGATTGAGATTGAGCAATAAGAGCAATAAAGATTTAACAATAAGCAATAAATTAAGATTGAGAAATAAGTAATAAAGAATGAGCAATGAGTAAATTGATAAGCAAATGGGCACATATGTGAAAGAATCAAAATCATCAGCTTTTTTTTCCAAGCAAATAAATTTATAAGCAAATTTCAAATTTTTAGCAAATTTTAAATTTGTCTTCAAACTGCTTATGATGCATTTCGTTCAAATACTTGGCTATAATATTTAAGTGATGCATCTTCATAAATTTAAAATTCATGTTCAATACTTTATATATGCTTTTGCTCAAGTGTTTTGTCATCATTAAAAAGGGAGAGATTGTTGCTCCTTGAATTGATTTTGATGATTACAAAGCATTTGAGGAGGTTACTAATGATTTTGGCTTGGAAAAAGATTTATTGTATTTTAGAAGTAAAATCGTAATTTTACTAAGTTCTGATTCAAAAGTCTCAAGAGCAAGAACACAAGATTTGTAATCTATTGGAGGCAATTTCAATATTTTTGGATGTGTATTTTGAAAAAAAATTATGTTATAAATTTGAGTCGACCCCATGAGTCGACTTATGGCAAAAGGGGCTGAACGGCATGTTATTTTTAGCCGGCACACCCAATTGAGTCGACCCCATGAGTCGACCCCTGTGCATGAGTCGACCTTATGAGTCGACCTCTGTTGCTGTGCAAGCCAAAAATACAGATCTGTCAATTTTTATTCTGTGCCATATGAGTTGACCCCATGAGTCGACCCCTGTGACCCCATGAGTCGACTCCTGAGCATGAGTCGACCCTATGAGTCGACCCCTGCGATGGAAAAGTTCCGCAACGGCTAGTTTTTAGCTCGTTTTGACTGCATTTAATGCTCATTTAATGTGCTCTAACAGCTCTATTTCAGCCCAGATTACTCTCCACCATTATTTGAAGTTATATAAAGAGACTTAAAGGAGGGAATCAACAACAAGAGAGAGATTTGAAAAAGGTTCTTCAAGCATTCTTTTCAATCCAAAGCAAGAGCCCACTTAAAGAGTTCAAGAAGCTTTTAATTCAAGTTCACCAACTCCTCAAAAGCTCATTCAAGTCTCCAACCACCTTGAGGAAATCAGAAAGAACTTCCTTCTAACTGTGTAAAGTGTATTTAAAGCTTTATTCGCTCATTAAAGGAGCTTCATCTGTATTTTTATGCAATTAATTGTAATACTCCTTTTGAGTTATTATTTTTATTTTGGAAGGATTTCAAAACATGGAAAGGTTGATCTGAACCTTGAATCAGATTGTATTGGGTTAGCTTGTACCCGAGAAATAAGTGTTCTAGCTTGGGATAGCTAGAGTCGGAGGTTCCAACGAGTGTATTCAGGTTGAATACAGTTTAGTGGATTGGAATTTTCAAGTGAGAGTTTGGAGAGTGGATGTAGGTGCAAAGTTGACACCGAACCACTATAAATCTTCTTGTTTGTGTTGTGCTTAATAGCTCTCCTTTTAAACTTTTTTATTCTCTTACATTCTTGCATCCAACTATTACCCTTGCATCAATTACACTCTCCATATTTATCTTGCTATTGTTAAATATTCTTTATAGTTGTTAGTTAAGTTTAAATTTTTAAAGAAACCCAATTCACCCCCCTCTTGGGTTGCATAGTGGGCAACAAGGACTCATCCACATGAGCCCACGAATCACGATCAGAAGTCCTGATTCAGGAAATCAGCACAGTATGCTAGTATTGTGCTGATCCTTCTTCGATGGTCGATCAAATGCCTCCTTCTTGATTTGGACTCTTATAAAGATGAAAAATAGGAGAAAAAGTTTTAGATATGAGACACTCTCAGAAAACTCATAGATGGAAGAAGAGAATAGGTGAACTCAGCAACCCTAGAAGAAGACCCTCTTCTTCTTCTCTTTGCTCTCACCTAGACACCTAGTCTTGTGTCTATTATATCTCCACGTCCCAACCTTCTTTCTCTTCAATTTTTGCACACCCCAAAGGCTCTCTTTTCTTATTTTTTACAAAAATTTTATGAAAAAATTTATTTTAAATAGAGAGATATGATAGAGTCCTTGTCTAGGTCAAATACCTAGTCAAGGATTATCCAAACATGGCAAGACAAGGGGTGCCCAACTCTTGGGTGCCCCCTCTTTCTTTTTGTGCATGGACCATCAAAAAAGGATGCATATTATGTGCCATAAAAGTCACAAAAATTTTAAAAAAAATCTGGATAAAATTAGTGCCATAAGGAAAGAGTTTTGATTTTCTAAAACTCTATCTCATAGAATTTGAAATCCAAACTAATTCTTACTTTGACTTGATTCACAACCACTTTCCATGTAAGAGAGAAAGAGAGAAAAGTTTTGGGCATGTGTGAAGACCTGGGAGAGATGTTTTATCACAGAAAATAAGAGAGAGTGGGTGTGGGATAAGAGAGAGTGGGCGTGGGGGCTAAATTTGCGCAAGGTGGAATCCTAGTCTTACTAGGATTCAATCTATGTCTTGTTTCAATCTGGTTTCTCAAACCAAAACCAAATCAATCCAATTAAAATAGGTCTTAACCCAATTAAAAACTTAATTTAATCAAATTAAATTAGATTTAAGTCTGATTTAATTTTTTAATCGAATTAAAAATTAGGTTGACCCAAGTCTTAATTGAACTAGGACTAGTTTTTCCTTGTACTTGGCTTATCCAATAAACCAATTGGATTTAATCCAATCAAGCCCAAACTAAATCTAATTAAATCATATTCAATTAGATTTAATCTCAACCTATTGGCTTAATCAAATTAAGCCAATTAGCAATCGAATTGTCAATCGATCCTCCTGTAACACTTGCACTAGGTTAAATATCAATCATATTGATCGTTTAACCCTAGAACGATTCTTAATCGTTGATCAACCATCCAATCAGATCGTAAACTCTAATGTGTGTGACCTCATAGGTCTGAATCTAAGCTGATAATATAGCAATAAATTTTTATACCAATCAAAGTGATCATCTAGCAATGGTACCTGACGGTCGGATCGATCGAATGTGTAGAACAACATCCTTAGAACCCATACGGATATAGTTTCCATATAATACATCCCCTTGACCAAAATACTCATAGGACACCTTAGAGTTCAACTGTCAACTCTGATCAGGTTGTCCATATTGTATTTTAAAATATCAAATCTATCTGATGGATTATCCTGGCCAAGGTTTTGTTAAATTGAAATATAGCGACTCATTCTTCTCCAACTCTTGGAGTGGTCAATCCCTTCTCGATCACACTTTGACTTCGCAAGTACTTGACTGTGCCCAGAAGCCTTCCATCACTGAATTAGAAATTTAGTTAGTCCAGTACCAAAGCACAGTGAGTTGCTTGCAAGTCACTGAGGTGATCTTAGGTCTAAGGGACACTTATACCTATATCCCATCAGAGACATTCTCGACAGTAGAATGCTCTGGAGTTGGTCACGTTCAATGATGATGTATCCTTACATCTCACCTGTATGCCATATCAGTGTCTCCATACTCCTTGGTTAAGAGGACAACCAACCCATATGCCCTACAGCGACCTATGCTTGATAGAAGCTGTCATCCTTATTAATAGCCTATCATTTGGTCGTGAACAGTTTTAAGGACTAATCAATAAATTCTCTCTTTATTGAACCTAAATAGTCCTAAGGACTTCATCACAATAATGAAATTCATTAGAAGATGAAAACTTATGATGAAAATACCAAAAATATATTTTATTTATTAACAAATCAATTACAATACAAGGTTGCTCAACCGTCAATAGTTTGATGATTGACTTTTGGGACATATTTTCTAACAACTCCCACTTGTCCTAAAGCCACTCGACACAGTATCTAATACCCATCTTTGACTTGTGGTTGTCGAACTCCTTTATTGTCAGGGCTTTAGTGAAGGGGTCGGCCAAGTTCTCCTTTCCGTCGATCTTCTGAAGGTCGATATCTCCTCGATCCATGATCTCCCAGACCAAGTGAAAGTGGTGCAAAATGTGCTTCATTCGTTGGTGTGCTTTGGATTTCTTTGCCTGAGCTATGGCACTAGTGCTGTCACAATAGAGCAGGACCAAACCATCGAGGGAGGGTCCTACTCCAAGCTCGGTGATGAATTTTTTTAGCCACATAGCTTCCTTTGCGGTATCTGATGTTGCGATGTACTCTGCCTCACAAACAGAGTCTGCCACATTATGCTGCATGGAATTCTTCCAGCAGATGGCTCCACCATTCAGAATAAAGATATAACCCGACATGCTTCTGCTGTCATCATTGTCAGATTAAAAGCTAGAGTCTGTGGACCCCACAAGTTTCAGATCTAACTCGCCATAAACCAACTATTGGTCCTTAGTATTTTTCAAATACTTAAGGATGGCTTTAACCACTTTTCAATGATTTTCTCCAGGATCAGATTGGTATCTACTCACTACTCCTAGTGAGTATGCCACATCTAGCCTTGTACATGTCATGGCGTACATGATAGATCCTGTTGCCCAGCTATGCAACCCAAGAGGGGGGGTGAATTGGGTTTCTAAAAATTTTAAGCCCCAACTGATTACTTATGAAGAACAAAACAAAGACTTTAATTCAATATTAATTACCTAAAGCAGGAATGCAAGAATATAATAAAGAAATAAAGTGAAGCGATAAAGCACACTACAAACACAAGGATTTATAGTGGTTCGGTGCTAACCTTGCACCTACATCCACTCCCCAAGATCCTACTTGGAAATTTCAATCCACTATCCTTTGTATTCAACCCGAATACAAAACATCGGAAACTCCGACACTAGCTATCCCAAGCTAGATCACTTATTTTCCGAGTACAAGTAAACCCAAAACACTCCGATTTCAGGTTCGGATCAACCTTTCCTTGTTTTGAAAATCCTCCAAAAATAAGAACAAAAACTCACAAAGAGTTAGAAAATTTTGAGCACAGATTAATACAATAACAGCTCCTTAAATGAGCGAATATAACAATAAAAGCTTTACTCAAATGAAGAACCCCTTTTTTGGATTTTCTCAAAGTGGATGAACGCTTGAATGCTTGAGAAGAGGTTGATTGTTGATTGAAGATCTCTTGAAAGCTTTGAACGATCTCTAGATCAAGGTTGAAACAATAGGCGTGAAGAATTCTCTCCTTGAAAGCTCTTGCTTTTCTCTTTCACACTCTCTCTGGTATATTGTGGATCCTCTCTCTTTTTCTTTTTGGATTTTTCGTTGATCTCAGGCTTTTTCGTGCAGATTTCGGATCCTCTCTTCTGTTCTTCTCTTTTTTGATTTCACGTTTGATCCGCTATTTAATCTGCAATTTCTTTCACCATTTTAAGCATTTTGTAGCATTAGAAGCAAGAGAAAACAATTTAGGTAGATAAAGAGCCGTTAGAGCAATTTTAGGAAGCATAAATGGCAATTAAAATGGGCAAAAAAAATAGCCATTGCTGACATTTTCCGTCGCAGGGGTCGACTCATGAGTCGACTCATGCATCAGGAGTCGACTCATGAGTCGACTTCTGTTGCACAGACCAGAAGGTCTGATTTCTGGATTTTTCGGCTCAAATCAGCAGAGGTCGACTCATGAGTCGACTCATGCCTTGTGGGTCGACTCATGAGTCGACTCACAGGTCGTGCCAAGTCAAAAATCCAGCGTGCCATGGGAATTTTTTGCGTGCCATTCAGCTCATAGTGCCATGAGTTGACTCATGAGTCGACTCATGCACTTCAAACCTTCATAACTTCAAAAATATAAGTCCAAATACAATAAAATTTTCACCAGTAGTTTACAAATCATTTGTTCTACCAAATGGTACTATCAAATCAGGATTTTAATGAAATTACGATTTTGCCCTTGAAGAGCATAAGGACTTTTTCATTTTAAAATTATTTGTATCCCTTCAATCTGCTTTGTGATCATCAAAATCAATCTAGGAGCAACAATCTCCCCCTTTTTGATGATGACAAAATATTTGAACAAAAATATTTATGTTAATGCATTAATTTCAAAAGAATCCATTATAGGTGTATATGCTTGAAAAGAGTATGATTCTTTTGGCATGTAATATAAATGCAAAAATAGTTTGTCCATTTTCTTAAAGATTTGAAAAGGGTATTAGATCATTTTGAGTTTAAGATATATCAGAGCAAGAGAAGAGAAATAAATTTTGCAATGTATCAGAGCAAGAAAAATAATTTTTTTACAATGTTATCAGAAAAGATTTTACAATGTATCAGAGCAAGAAAATTTTATAATATATCAGAAAAAATTTCACACTGTATTAGAGCAAATGTCAGAGAAAATTTCACACTGTATCAGAGCAAATGTCAGAGAAAATTTCATACTGTATCAGAGCAAATGTTATAATATATCAGAGAAACCTTCACACTGTATCAGATTAAATTTTATCATGTATCAGAGCAAGTTAAAAGAAATTGTAGGGTGTATCAGAGTAAAACAAATTTTTTAAGATGTATCAAGGTAAATAAAATTTCAAAAGACGTATCAGAGCAAGTTTGAATTTTGAAATATATCAGAGCATATAAAAAAAATACTTATTTGCATTGTACTTATGATTTTGCTTTTGATGGATGGCTTTTTGTTTAATTTCTGTCTGATACCAAATTTCGATACCAAATTTCAATACCAAATTTCTCAAAGTTTTGTTTAATTTCTCCAATATTTGTTTCCCAATATTTTTTTTTTTAATCTTCCAATTTTTGTTTAATTTCTCAAGTTTGGTTTAATCTTCCAATTCTTGTTTTTGTTTAATTTCTCCCCCTTTTTCTCATAATTTAGGGTTTTGCTTTTTGTTTAATTTCAATTTTTGTTTTTGTTTAATTTCTCCCCCTTTTTGACATCATCAAACATAGTTAACTCTTCCTTTTTTTTTTTTGAAATATTCTTTAATTTCTTCCCCTTTAGAGTTTTTCACAGATGTTTGCTCCCCCTTAATATAGCAATTATCAACAGCAAACAACAACAAGGAGAAGACAATATTTCAACAAGAAGAAAATATATAACCAAAATATGATCATTACATAGAGGTAGAAATATAGGTAAAAGATGATTCCATTAATATCATAATTGTTTCAATACATAGTTCTTAAAAATAAAATTCAACCAGCTAATTGTCAATACATGGCCCCAAGGTATAGATCCTAGAACAAGACACTAACACCTAGGATCTAGAAATGATCAAGATAAGTCAATGATCGGAGTCATCAGATATAGGGTGAGGAGATGATGAATCAGAAGTGCGTCCTCTACTCCATCTGCCTCTGCCACGAGCAGGAGAGTGAGATGAACTGGGTGGCTGAGAACGCTGAGATGCTAGGGACTGAACAGAAAGGGTGAGTCTAATAGAATCAAGTACGTTCAGTGCTCTGGAAATAGATTGAAGTAGAGCAGTGAACTGGGTGGTAGCATGCTCACTCGATCCTCGGATCTCTTTCCTCAGTAATTCATATCCACCTTCTAGTGCTCCTCTGAGCCTGCCAGCCTCTGCAGTGAGGTCTGTGACCTCAATAGTTGACTCCTGTGGCTGGGGATGGGCCAAAGCAAGGACTTGCCCCTGCAAGTCAAGAACTCTGCCAGTCAGTCTCCAGACTATGTCCTCAAGCTGCTGGATCCTGATGGACTGATCTGAAATCATCTGAAACACAGTGGAGATGTGGGGAGTAATGGTCTGATCAGAAGAGGTAGCTCCAGGTGCAAAAGAAGTACTACTCCACTGGCTAGACAGCAAAGAAGCCACACGCTGTGAAATATGCTCGATCTGATCGTCAGCCAGTCTGAACTCTGAATGAGGTGCTCTGCTCTCTGGCTGATACACTGGTGTGGGCATCCTAGTAAACTCAGAAGGGCCAGCCTCAGTATCAGGAATGAACTGGGTATCTGGTGAAGCTGCCCTGAAGTCATGTACAGGAGAAGATGGACCTTCTTCTTCTACTCTGCCTTCAGTTCTGTCTTCAGCTCTTGTTTCAGCTCTATCCTCAGTTCTTTCTTCAGAGCCCTTGATCCAACCACCAACAGTCTTTGTAATTCCCATTCGGTGCAGGCTGTGTTGGTTGAAAGTGTCCACATGTGAGAGTTTGGTAGGTGCCTCCCCCTCACAGCTAACTCCAAACCTCCTAAATACTCTAGTAAGGGCCATACCATAAGGCAAGTGTGCCTTGGATCTATTCAAAGTTTCTCTCATGGCCTCTATCATAAGTGCAGGGAGGTTTAGGGGGGTCTGAGTGATGATATGAAACATGACACATACATCTCTGCCAGATAGTAGATCATGCCTACCACTCCTAGGAAAGAAGAGTTTTGTTACAATCTGATGCAGGACCCTCATCTCAATGGATAATAGCTTTGCTTCCAATTTGTTTAAATTTCCTGAAAAAGCTTCTCCTAAGATAATTCTGATACCTTCTTCTTTAATTGGGAGTTCCATATATGAGTATCCTTCACTAGGCAACTGAAGTATTTCTCCCAATATCCTAGAATCCAAGCATATGTCAATCCCCTTTACAGTTGAAGTCACTGACCCATTTCCATAATTTAGGTTCTGGTAGAACTCTCTAACTAGATCAACATAGGTGACTTCCTTAAGGGAGCAGTAAAGTTCCCATCCTTGATTTTTGATCTTACTTGCAAAAGTAAAGCCTTCTTTCTCAAAGAACCGAAAATCTATGTTTTTCCCGGTTTTACTTTTCTATCAGAAAGAGGATTCACTCTGGGGCTTATGGAGGATTGAGAGGGACCTTGAGCAGGTACTGAAACTGGATCGGGAACACTGGAAGACTGAGCATGCCTTTTCTTTCGGACAATTTCCTCAGGCTCACGGATTGATTTCCTTCTTTGGGGAAGTTTCATCTTTGGAGCCATATCCAATAAAGTAGCAGACAAGAAGACTTGAATTGAGAGGAGGAGGGATCACAAGAGAGTAAAGAGGAATTTTAGTGGAGAAAAGAAGTGGATTTTGGAAGTTTGGTGAAGTGCTAGGGCACGTTCCAACCGCGCCAAGCAATGCGAGAAAGCACGAGAAATCTCTTTTCCAAGGAGGCGATTTTTTGGTGGAGAGTAGGAGGGAGAATTGCCTCGAGATAAATCCTTGGATTTGGAGCAAAAAAGAGTTGGAAAGAATGGCTTTCGGAAGGAAGACGATGAGAAGATGAGTCGTCTCACAAACAGGGTTCCCGTTTAAAAACAATGAGCCCGTGGGAAGTTTGTGGGATTTACAAGTTTGCCATTGAGTCGACTCATGGGGGTCGACTCATGAAGTTCAGAAATTCAGGAAAAATGCAAATAAATTCCAGAAAAATTCAAAATTTTGGGAGAAGGAATTTTGCTCAATGATAAGTTTTTAGAGTGATAAATCTGAGCTTTTGGGATCAGGATGGATGCTTAAAATTGAGCTCTAATCAATTCTTTGAAAATTGAGAAATTTTAGGCAAATGGATCTAGAATTCCTAGATTTCTCCTAATTTCACAGAATCTATCCTCACTAAGGGCCTTTGTAAAGATATCAGCTAATTGATTTTCAGTGCAAACATATTCAAGAATAACATTTTTGTTTTGAACATGTTCTCTTATAAAATAATGTCTTATTTCAATATGTTTAGATCTTGAGTGTTGAATTAGATTTTTAGATAGATTTATGGCACTTGTGTTGTCACATCTTATTGGTGTTTCATTAAGTTTGATTCCAAAATCTTCGAGTTGTTGCTTAATCCATAAGATTTGAGCACAACAACTTCCGGCTGCAATGTATTCGACCTCAGCCGTAGACAGTGCCACCGAATTTTGTTTCTTGCTAAACCATGAAATTAGGTTAACTCCAAGAAATTGGCAAGTTCCACTTGTGCTTTTTCTATCTAATTTACATCCAGCAAAATCAGTATCTGAATATCCTAACAAATTAATTTGTGAGTCCTTAGAGTACCATAACCCTATAGTTTGTGTACCATTTAAGTATCTAAGGATTCTTTTAACAGCATTCAAATGAGATTCCTTAGGATTAGATTGATATCTAGCACATAAGCAAACACTAAACATGATATCAGGCCTACTTGCAGTTAGATATAATAATGAGCCAATCATACCTCTATAGTATTTTAAGTCTACGCTTTTACCTTCATCATCCTTGTCAAGCTTACATGAGGGACTCATTGGTGTGCCAATTGGTTTGCAGTTCTCCATTCCAAATCTTTTGAGTAGTTCCTTGGTGTACTTGCTTTGGGTGATGGAGATTCCCTCTTTTGATTGTTTGATTTGGAGTCTGAGGAAGAAGGTGAGTTCTCCCATCATGCTCATCTCGAACTCTCCCTGCATAAGCTTAGCAAAGTCTTGACAAAGGGATTCATTAGTAGACCCAAAAATTATGTCATCAACATAAATTTGTATAATTAGCATATCATTTTGATTTCTTTTAATAAATAGGGTTGTATCTACATTGCCTCTTGAAAAACCATTATTTAGTAGAAATTTGCTTAGCCTTTCATACCATGCTCTAGGTGCTTGTTTTAATCCATATAAAGCTTTATTTAATCTAAAGACATGATTAGGAAAAGCATGATTTAAAAATCCAGGGGATTGTTCTACATATACTTCTTCAGAGATATATCCATTTAAAAATACACTTTTAACATCCATTTGAAATAACTTGAAATTCATAAAGCAAGCATATGCAAGTAGAAGTCTAATAGCTTCTAATCTAGCAACAGGTGCAAAGGTTTCATCAAAATCAATTCCTTCTTCTTGATTATATCCCTTAGCAACCAGTCTTGCTTTATTTCTAATTACATTTCTATGCTCATCTAATTTGTTTCTAAAGACCCATTTTGTTCCAATTATTGAATAATCTTTATGTCTTGATACTAAGGTCCAAACATTATTTCTTTCAAATTGATTAAGTTCCTCTTGCATAGCATTAATCCAGTTATGATCATTTTCAGCCTCTTCAAAAGTTTTAGGTTCAAGTTGAGATACAAAAGCACAATGATTAAGTACATCTCTAAGTGAAGAACGTGTTTTTACCCCATGCATAGGATCACCGATAATTAACTCCTTAGGGTGGTTGTGAACATACCTCCATTCCTTGGGTAGGTCATTTGTACCTTGAGGTTGTTCTTGAATTTCTTCACCTTTCTCATTTTGTTTGTCTTCTTGATCCTTGTCTTTTGGAGTTGCTGAGTCTTTCAGAGTGATCTCCTTCATACCTTCTATTAGTGGCTCTGCATCATCAACACCCTCATTCTTCCTTGAAGGAAGATCGTTAGATTCATCAAAAACAACATGTATGGACTCCTCAACTACTAAAGTTCTTTTGTTGAAAACTCTAAATGCTTTACTAGTGGAGGAGTAACCTAGAAAGATTGCTTCATCTGATTTTGCATCAAATTTACCAAGTTTTTTTTTGCCATTATTTAATACAAAACATCGGCAACCAAAAATATGAAAATATGCAATATTTGGTTTTCTTCCTTTCCAAAGTTCATAGGGGGTTTTCTTTAAAAATTGTCTAATTAAAGCACGATTTAAAATGTAACATGCTGTGTTAATAGCTTCCGCCCAAAAATATCTTGGAAGGTTGCTTTCACAAAGCATGGTACGGGCCATTTCTTCTAAGGTTCTGTTTTTCCTTTCTACTACCCCATTCTGTTGGGGTGTCCTAGGAGCAGAGAAGTTATGGCCAATTCCATTTTTATCACAAAAATTTTCAAAAATCTTGATTTTCAAATTCAGTTCCATGATCACTTCTAATATTTTGAATTGAAAACCCTTTTTCATTAGAGACTTTTCGATGAAATTTAGTGAAAATTTGAAAAGTTTCATTTTTGTGAGCTAAAAAAAAAACTCAAGTAAAACGAGAGTAATCATCTATTATTACAAAGCCATATCTTTTTCCTCCTAGACTGGTGGTTCTTGTTGGTCCAAATAAGTCCATATGTAAGAGCTCTAATGGTCTAGAAGTTGAAACAGTGTTTTTGAATTTAAATGATACTCTAGTTTGTTTACCTAATTGGCATGCATCACAGATTCTATCCTTTTCAAAATTCAGTTTTGGCAAATCGAGAACTAAATCTTTCTTAGTTAATTTTGAAAGAGAATGCATGCTGATATGTGCAAGTCTACGATTCCACAGCCAACTAGTCTCATTTATTTTAGCATTTAAGAAAACTAGGCATTGCATGTCTAATTTAGTTAAATCATTCAAGTCTACCATATAAACATTGCCATGCCTATGTCCTATAAATTTAATGCCATCGTTAATAGGACTCGTCACAATGCAAACAGATGATTCAAAACTTACTTTATACCCTTTATCACAAAATTGACTAATGCTAAGTAAGTTATGCTTTAAACCTTTAACTAATAAAACATTCTCAATGTATTTGGAGGGAGTGATACCAATGTTACCTATCCCGATGATCTTTCCTTTGCCATTATCTCCAAAGGTGACCATCCCTCCATCCTTAGCATCTAGCATGATGAATTGTGATTCATCACCAGTCATGTGTCTCGAGCATCCGCTGTCAAGATACCATTTCCTGTTTCCTTCTTGGGATGCTAGACACACCTGCAAGCAAAGGTCACGTTTCTGTCTTAGGTACCCAAGCTTTCTTGGGTCCTTTCAGGTTAGTCAGAATGGTTCCTTTTTGAACCCATATTTTCTTTGTGTTTGCATATTTGTTAATAAGACATGTGTATGATTTATGTCCTATTCTTCCACATTTAAAACAAGTAATATTTGTAGACTTGTTACTTGAATAATTTACATAAATATCCTTCAGAAATTTTTGTTTCTTCAGGGGTTTATAACCAAGTCCAGCCTTATCATATATAGCTTTCTGATTTTCAAGGATCATATTTAGTTTGTTTGAACTTAAGGTGAACTTATTATCTACTATAGATTTCAGCTTGTTCATTTCATCCTTTAGGTTTTGATTTTCTTGAATCAAGGTGAATTTTTCAATTGAAAGATTTTCAGCTTGTTTCACTAAGGACTGATTTTTCAATTTCAGCTCTTTGTTTTTCTTCTCTAGTTTCTTTAATTCATCAATTGAATCATAGAATGCTTCATGCAATTCTTCAAAAGTAAATTCACTAGTGGATTCAGAAGTTACCTCATTTTCATGTGCCATCAGGCACAGATTGGCTTATTCTGTTGAGGTTTCCTCGTCGGAGCTTGAGTCATCACTCGCACTCCAGGTCGCCATCATTGCCTTCTTTTTGAACTTCTTTGGATCTTTCTTCAATTGTGGACATTCGGATCTGAAATGTCCTGGCTTCTTGCACTCGTAGCATATAGAGGGTTGATCTTTCTCTTTTTCTTTGCTTTGATCCCCTTTTATGAATTTCTTTCTCATCCCCTGTTTCCTTTTTCTTAGAAACTTCTTAAATTTTTGGGTGATGAGTGCCATCTCTTCATCCTGTTCTTCATCTTCAGATTCATCCGTTTCATAATCAGGCGAAGTTGTGGATTTGAGGGCAATGGTTCTTTTCTTTTTGACTTCATCCTCTTGATGTTGCTTCATGCTCAGTTCATGAGTCATCAAGGATCCAAGAAGCTCTTCTAGAGGTAGAGTGTTCAAGTCCTTTGCTTCTTGGATGGCAGTCACCTTGGCTTCCCAAGTTCTTGGCAGTGACCTGAGAATCTTCCTTACAAGTTCACTGTTAGTATAAGATTTGCCAAGACTCTTCAAACCATTGATTATATCAGTAAAACGAGTAAACATGGCAGTTATGGACTCATCATGCTCTATTTTGAACAATTCATATTTATGTACAAGCATGTTTATTTTAGACTCTTTTACTTGATTTGTTCCCTCATGGGTGACTTCTAACCTATCCCATATTTCTTTAGCAGATGCACAAGTAGAAATGCGATTGAATTCACTAGCATCTAGTGCACAATAAAGAACATTCATGGCTTTGGCATTTAATTGTGCCAATTTCTTGTCAACCTCATCCCATTCTTTCTCTGGTTTGGTTGACTCCTCACCATCTATAATCTTGGTGGGTGTGTGAGGACCATTCACTATGATACTCCACATATCATAGTCGAGTGCTTGTATGAAAATCTTCATCCGAGCTTTCCAATAGGTGTAATTAGACCCATTGAAAAGTGGAGGTTGGTTTGTTGATTGCCCCTCGGCTAGAGAAATACCGACATGGGTTGCCATAGATCTTTGGCTCTTTGATTGTTAGATCAAAGAAGGGCTAGAGCACCGGCTCTGATACCACTTGTTGCCCAGCTATGCAACCCAAGAGGGAGGGTGAATTGGGTTTCTAAAAATTTTAAGCCCCAACTGATTACTTATGAAGAACAAAACAAAGACTTTAATTCAATATTAATTACCTAAAGCAGGAATGCAAGAATATAATAAAGAAATAAAGTGAAGCGATAAAGCACACCACAAACACAAGGATTTATAGTGGTTCGGGCTAACCTTGCACCTACATCCACTCTCCAAGATCCTACTTGGGAATTTCAATCCACTATCCTTTGTATTCAACCCGAATACAAAACGTCGGAAACTCCGACACTAGCTATCCCAAGCTAGATCACTTGTTTCCCGAGTACAAGTAAACCCAAAACACTCCGATTTCAGGTTCAGATCAACCTTTCCTTATTTTGAAAATCCTCCAAAAACAAGAACAAAAACTCACAAAGAGTTAGAAAATTTTGAGCACAGATTAATACAATAACAGCTCCTTAAATGAGCGAATATAACAATAAAAGCTTTACTCAAATGAAGAACCCCTTTTTTGAATTTTCTCAAAGTGGATGAATGCTTGAATGCTTGAGAAGAGGTTGATTGTTGATTGAAGATCTCTTGAAAGCTTTGAACGATCTCTAGATCAAGGTTGAAATAATAGGCGTGAAAAATTCTCTCCTTGAAAGCTCTTGCTTTTCTCTTTCACACTCTCTCTGGTATATTGTGGATCCTCTCTCTTTTTCTTTTTGGATTTTTCGTTGATCTCAAGCTTTTTCGTGCAGATTTTGGATCCTCTCTTCTGTTCTTCTCTTTTTTGATTTCACGTTTGATCCGCTATTTAATCTGCAATTTCTTTCACCATTTTAAGCATTTTGTAGCATTAGAAGCAAGAGAAAATAATTTAGGTAGATAAAGAGCCGTTAGAGTAATTTTAGGAAGCATAAATGGCAATTAAAATGGGCAAAAAAAATAGCCGTTGCTGACATTTTCCATCGCAGGGGTCGACTCATGAGTCGACTCATGCATCAGGAGTCGACTCATGAGTCGACTTCTGTTGCACAGACCAGAAGGTCTGATTTCTGGATTTTTCGGCTCAAATCAGCAGAGGTCGACTCATGAGTCGACTCATGCCTTGTGGGTCGACTCATAAGTCGACTCACAGGTCGTGCCAAGTCAAAAATCCAGCGTGCCATGGGAATTTTTTGCGTGCCATTCAGCTCATAGTGCCATGAGTTGACTCATGAGTCGACTCATGCACTTCAAACCTTCATAACTTCAAAAATATAAGTCCAAATATAATAAAATTTTCATCAATAGTTTACAAATCATTTGTTCTACCAAATGGTACGATCAAATCAGGATTTTAGTAAAATTACGATTTTGCCCTTGAAGAGCATAAGGACTTTTTCATTTTAAAATTATTTGTATCCCTTCAATCTGCTTTGTAATCATCAAAATCAATCTAGGAGCAACAGATCCTACGATCGAAGCATATGAGACTATACTCATATGCTCTCTCTCTTCAGGAGTTGTCAGACAATCCTTCTTAGAGAGAAAAATTTCATGGCCTATCAGTAGATAGCCCTTCTTGAAATTTTTCATGCTGAACTTCTTCAGCACAGTGTCTATGTACGTAGACTGGGATAACTCAAGCATCCTTTTAGATCTATCCCTATAGATCTTCATCCCTAGGATGTTGGATGCTTCACCCAAGTCCTTCATAGAGAACTACAATGACAACCAAACTTTTATTTCCTATAGTGTGGGGATGTCATTCTCGATTAAGAGAATATCATCTACGTACAAGACCAAGAATACCACAACTGGACCATTTGCCCATTTATAGATGCAGGGCTCTTCTCCATTCTTAACGAAGCCATACATTTTGTTCACCTTATCAAAACACATGTTCCAACTCCGAGAATCTTTCTTCAATCCATAAATGGATCTCTGAAGCTTGCACACCTTGGACTCATCTGTGGATATAAACCCCTCAGGTTGTATCATATACACCTCTTCGGTCAGCCCTCCATTCAGAAAAGCTGTCTTTACTCTATCTGCCAGATCTCATAATCCAGATGGGCAGCTATTGCAAGCATTATCCGAATGGATTTAAGTATTGCCACAGTCGAGAACGTCTCGTCATAGTCAATACCATAATATTGACGATACCTTTTGGCAACCAGATGGGCTTTATAGATCTTCACCTTTCTGTCTGCACCCTTCTTCCTTTTGAAGACCCATTTACACCCAATGGGTTTAACCCCTTCAGGTGGGTCAACCAATGTCCATACATCGTTGACCTTCATGGACTCCATTTTAGATTTCATGGCTTCAAGTCATTTTTCAAAATCAGGTCTCTGCATTGCATCCATATAGGTGATCGGATCCTCATCGTTCTCATCAAGTTCGATAGGATCACCATCTCGGATCAAAAAATCATAGTATCTGTCCGACTGATGCAGTACTCTACTAGATCGCCTTAATGGTGTAGGTACATTAGGCTCCGAATCTGATCTAATCAAATTTGACTCAGGTTTAGCTATTTGTGTTGGTCCTTCTGCCTCCTGAACTTCATCAAGTTCAACCTTAGAGGCAACAATTTCTTCACCAAAAAACTTCTTTTCTAAAAAGATTGTCTTAAGGCTGACGAACATCTTTTGTTCATCAGCATGGTAGAAAAAATATCTTTTGGTCTCTTTGGGGTACCCTATGAATATGCATTTGTCAGACCTAGGTCCGAGTTTATCTGTAACTAATCGTTTGACATAGGTCGGGCACCCTCAGGCTTTAAGGTGTGAAAGTGCTGGCTTACGCCCTATCCATATCTCATATAGAGTCTTAATTATAGACTTACTTGAAATCTTATTTAACAGATAACATGCCGATTCGAGTGCATATCCCCAGAAGGATATCAGCAAGCTGGCAAAACCCATCATGGATCAGACCATACTAATAGAGTCTGATTTTTCTTTTCAAACACACCATTATGCTGTGGTGTTCTTGGAGGAGTCTATTGGAAGAGAATTCCATTCTCTTTTAGATATATGAGAAACTCATCAGAAAGGTATTCCCCTCCTCGGTCAGATTGAAGAGTTTAATACTCTTTTCAGTTTATTTTTCTACTTCACTTCGAAATCGTTTGAACGTTTCAAATGAATCCGACTTATGTTTCATCAGATAGACATATCCATATCTGGATAGATCATCTGTGAAAGTGATGAAATAGAAATATCCACCTCTAGCACTTGTCCTCATGGGCCTGCATACATCAGTATGTACTAGGCCCAAGAGCTCAGTAGCTTTCTCACCTTTTTCAGTAAAAGGTGACTTGGTCATTTTATCAAGAAGATAGGATTCACAGGTTGGAAGTGATTCACAATCATTGACTTCAAGGATTTCCTCTTAAGTCAACCAGTTTATCCTGTTCTTATTTATATGACCTAGCCTACAGTGCCATAAGTAGATATCTACTACACTATCTAATTTAGAGTGCTTGCCAATAGAATAGACTACATTAACAGGTTGTGATAACATATACACACCATTATTCAAATATCCACAAAAAATAGTAACACCATTCATAATGATATTACAAACTTGTTTCTTTATTGAAATTTCATAATCATTTTTGGCCAAAAGACCTATAGAAATAATATTTAAAAAAAAACTGAGACATAAATGACAATCATTAAGAACAATAGTATGGGACTCAAATACAAATTTCAAGATTAATAATGCTAGAACTGGAACTGGTCTTCCATCTCCAACATTCAGGAACCTCTCACCCTGCTCGAATCTCCTACTGACCTGCAACCCCTGCAACGAATTGCAAATATGGTAAGGGCTACCAGTATACAATACCCAGTCAGTTATATCACAAATAAAAAAATTGCAAGGAGTTATCATATAAATACCTTGCCCAGCAACAGCTTGCTTCTTTCTCTGCCTGTCTGGGTCCAGGGTGGCAATGTACTAAGGACAGTTTCTCTTCCAGTGCCCCCGCTTCTTGCAAAAGAAGTATTCAGCTTGACTCTTATCGGGCTTGATCTTTCTGGTCTAGCCCTACACTGATGTCCTAGCCTAAACTTGTACTTTCTTCATTTTTTTCTTCTTGTTCTTCTTTTCTTTGTTAAAGGGTTGAGAATCAGAAGACGAACCTCCCACTAAGTTCACCGACTCCTTGTGGAGTCGGTGATCCTTCTCAAAGTTCTGAAGCAACCCCAGTAACCCATGGTAGTTTACTTCAGGCTTTGACATTCTATAATGAGTAAGGAATAGGAGATAAGACTTGGACAGCGAGTTTAGTATTGCTTCTTTCCCAAGCTACTCATGCGAGGGAAAGTCGAGCTTGCTCAAATGCTCTATCAGCTCGATCATGTACAATACATGATCAATGACAGAGGCACCATCTCATATTTTAGCATTGAAAATGGCATAACTAGTCTTGTGCCTCTCCACATCATCGGATGTACCAAAGGCATCTTCCAACACTTAAAGCATGTCCTTTGGCTGAGTCATCTCAAATCTGCGACTGAACTTGTCGCTCATGGTAGCCAGCATGATGCAGCACACCATGGTCCAATTACTGAGCCACTTCTGGTAAGTGTCTCTGATTGTTCTATGTGCATTGATAGTTGGCTCCTCAGGTGCAGGATCCGTTATCATATATAGGATCTGTTCATGCTCCAGGACTATCTTCAACTTTCGATACCAGCTACCGAAGATGGGTCCCACTAACTATCATTGTTCAACAATGATCGGAGCAATAGGAAAGTGGCCATATCTGCACAAAGAAAAATCATAATCTAATTAGTAATTGATTCATTAAACCTAAAGATTTGGACTTTAATCAAAAGGTTTCTTCCACTATTTTATTCAAATTGGTAGCCTCTACGTCCAATTCGAAGAATTACCCTAATTTCTTAGTGGGTACTAGAATCCACTTAGACTGCACACAAGCCCAACTTTGGTTGGCCAACCCATGTACATCTAAGGGTAGGTTCATAACCAATTATTTTTCTAAATAATTTTTAGTAATTTTAATTTTGCCCCAATCGCTAATCAGTAGGCTTTGACCTCCACTGAAAAGGTCTGGTTAGGTCCAACCATTAACATGACTATACTTGGCCCATCTAGCCAATGAATGATTAGGCCCAACTTTGGTTGGCTAACCTAACCACCATTTAGAAAGATGCAGTCAAGAAATTATATTATGAATGACAATTCCATCAGTCGATAAACACCAGACCTTTGGGCCTCCAATGATTATCCAACTAATGGATCCATTATCATCCACTTAATGGGAGGCTATGATCTAGTTATCACTATAACTATTTCATTTTAAGGTCCTAATAATTTTAGAAGATTTAATTGATTTAGAGGAGGAGGTCAGATGAACCAGCTTATCATGATCCTCCCATTGGCTTCACCAAGTCAGCTTAAAGGAGACCATTAAAAGGGCTGATCTAAGAGCACCTAAATCAGTCACACTGATTTACCTAGCTGACATGGGTCAGCTCGAATAGTCAAGTGATCCGATCAAAATATAATTTCACCAAGAGGCCAGGTAAGTTCGATCGGTGGGAGGATCTGCCAAAGCTTGCCTTAGACACCATCAGAAATGGTCAGGTAAGCGGCTGCCAATTAAAAACTACCGGTCTGGTTTACCTTAGACACCAACTGGTTTAATTAGTTTTGATTAGATCAACCTAACAGTTCATGCTAGACCGCTTAGCCAAGAATCAAGTTCATTTGGTTCTCGTTAAAGACATGGACTTGACCAAGTACAACTATTGTAATTGATCTAGAGAATCTTTGACCTAATCTAAGACAACAATTGATTAGATTTAGTCAACTCTCTAATTAAGTCCATCTTTAACCTAACCTTAGGTCTAACCCAATTAGTGGACCTAATTCCCATGAACCCATTAACCCAATGTGTTATGGTTTGTATCTTAGGTTCTTCAATTCACAATCCTAGAACCTAATCAAACAACTTCTTAATTCTTAATTAAGTTTTGGACTGAGGGTTGGGGTTCGGCTTTTCAAAAATAATTTTTATATTTATAAAATATTTTTACAACATGGTTCTACCAATCAAGTTGCATGTTTGATTCATAATCAAAATATAAGTAAAAAAAAGTATGAAACTACTTTAGATCTAATCTAAACAGGTTCATGTAATTGAAATAATTTCAACTTTAAACTGCGTAAATTTTTCAAACAAATATATGATGATTCTTTATGTGAAAATTATTAACAAAAAGATTTTATTTTAGATTTAAATATTTTTTAAATCTAATAAATCATAAATTTAATCTAGATCATATCTAATAAATTTATAATTAAAAATAGATCTACACAAACTAGGACAATCTTTGCACTGTAAGGGGTAAACCTTATAGCAGGACAACCTACAGTTCATGATTGATCTAAAAATTTTAATTTTAAATTTAAAAATTAGATTATAAATTAGATCTAATCTAAAAAATAATCTAAGCATGCATTAATAATCATGTAATAAATAATGTAGGCTCTGATACCAATTGAAGGAATCAGATCTAGGGTTTTAGGGTTAGATCTTGAAATTTTTTCAAGATCAGACAGTGGAAGACTAAAATAAATCAAAATTTATCTTATAAAATTAAAAAATACCTAGATATAAAATTTTATTATATGATTATTATATGATATTAAATTAAAAATTAATATATAAAGAGTAAGAACTATATGTTGATCATATCAACATGTTTCTATACTACATCTAATGTATGTAAAATATAATAGATCAGATCAATTACCTTGCAAGTTTGATGTTCTAACTTTGCTGATCTGGGCTTGAGGATGATTTTGCAAGCCACACATACATCCGACCTTTAGGAGTCATCCACATGAGTCCATGAATCACGATCAGAAGTCTTGGTCCAGAAAATCAGTACAGTATGCTAGTACTGCACTGATCCTTCTTCGATGGTCCATCAGATACCTCCTTCTTCTTGATTAAGATTCTTCCAAAGATGAGAAGTAGGAGAAGAAGTTTTAGATCTGAGACACTCTCAGAAAACTCAAGATGGAGGAAGGGAAGAGGTAAACACAGCAACCCTAGAAGAAGATCCTCTTCTTCTTCTCTTTGTTCTCACCTAGACACCTAATCTTGTGTCTATTGTATCTCCATGCCCCAACCTTTTTTCTCCCTGATTTTTTTATGCCCTAAAGTCTCTTTTTTCTTTATTTTTCATAAAAATTTTATCAAGAAATTTATTTCAAATAGAGAGATATGATAGAGTCCTTGTCTAGGTCAAATACCTAGTCAATGATTATCCAAACATGGCAAGACAAGGGGCGCCCAACTCTTGGGCACCCCTCTTTCCTTTTGTGCATGGATCACCAGCAAAGGGTGCATATTATATGCCATAAAAGTTATAAAAATCTCAAAAAAAATTTGGATAAAATCAGTGTCATAAGAAAAAAGTTTTGGTTTCCTAAGACTCTATCTCATAGAATTTGACATCCAAACTAATTCCTACTTTGACTTGATCCACAACCACTTTCCATGTAAAGAGAAAGAGAGAAAATATTTGGGATTGTGTGAAGACCTGAGAGGGAAGTTTTGTCACACAAAATAAGAGAGAGTGGGCGTGGGATAAGAGAGAGTGGGCATGCGGGCTAAATTGGCGCAAGGTGGAATCCTAGTCTTACTAGGATTCAATCTATGTCTTGTTCCAATTTGGTTTCTCAAACCAATTCAAATCAAAATGGAATCAACCCAATTAAAATAGATCTTAATTCAATTAAGAATTTAATTTAATCAGATTAAATTAGATTTAAATCTAATTTAATTTTTTAATCGAATTAGAAATTAGGTTGACCCAAGTCCTAATTGAACTAGGACTAGTTTTTTCTTGCACTTGGCTTATCCAATAAATCAATTTGGACTTGATCCAATCAAATCCAAACTAATTTTATATAAATTATATTTAATTAGACTTAATCTCAGCCCATTGGCTTAATCAAATTAATCCAATTAGCAATTGAATTGCTAATCGATCCTCCTGCAACACTTGCACTAGGTTAAATGTTAATCATATTGATCGTTTAACCCTAGAACGTTTCTTAATCATTGATCAACCATCCGATCGGATCATGAACTCTAATGTGTGTGACCTCATAGGTCTGAACCTAAGCCGATAGTATAGAAATAAATTTCTGTACCAATCAAAATGATCTCTAGCAATGGTACCCGACGGCCAGATAGATCGAATGTGTAGAACAACATCCTTAGAACCCATATGGATATAGTTTCCATATAATTCATCCCCTTGACCAAAATGCTCATAGGACACCTCAGAGTTTAACTGTCAACTCTAATTAGGTTGTCCACATAGTATTTCAAAATATCAAATCCATCTGATGGATTATCCTGGTCAAGATTTTGCTAAATTGAAATACAGCGACTCATTCTTCTCCAACTCTTGAAGTGATCAATCCCATCTTGATCACACTCTGACTTCGTAAGTACTTGACTATGCCCCGAAACCTTCCATCACTAAATTAAAAATTCAGTTAGTCCAGTACCAAAGCACAGTGAGTTGCTTGCAAGTCACTGAGGCAATCTCAAGTCTAAGGGATACTTATACCTATATCCCATCAGAGATATTCTCGACAGCAGAATGCTCTGGAGTTGGTCACGTTCTATGATGATGTACCTTTATATCTCATCTGTATGCCATATCAGTGTCTCCACACTCCTTGGTTAAAAGGACAACCAACCTATATGGCCTACAGCGATCTATGCTCGATAGAAGCTGTCGTCCATATTAACAGCCTATCATTTGGTCGTGAACAGTTTTAAGGACTAATCGATAAATTCTCTCTTTATCGAACCTAAATAGTTCTAAGAACTTCATCACAACAATGAAGTTCATTAGAAGATAAAAACTTATGATGAAAATATTAAAAATATATTTTATTTATTAACAAATCAATTATAATACAAGGTTGCTCATATTGGGAAATGTGTCCCAAAAAGCCAATCGTCAAGCTGTTGACGGTTGAGCAACCAAGTATTGTAATTGATTTGTTAATAAATAAAATATATTTGGCATTTTCATCATAAGTTTTCATCTTTTAATGAACTCCATTGTTATGATGAAGTCCTTAGGACTATTTAAGTTCGATAAAGAGAGGATTTATCGAGTAGTCCTTAAAATTGTTCACGACCAAATGATAGGCTGTTAATAAGGACGACACTTCTATCGAGCATAGGTCGCTGTAGGCCATATAGGTTGGTTGTCCTCTTAACCAAGGAGTGTGGAGACACTGGTATGACATACAGGTAAGATGTAAGGGTACATCGTCATTGAACGTGACCAACTCCAGAGCATTCTACTGTCGAGAATGTCTCTGATGGGATATAGGTATAAGTGTCCCTTAGACTTGAGATCACCTCAGTGACTTGCAAGCAACTCACTGTGCTTTGGTACTGAACTAACTGAATTTCTAATTCAGAGATGGAAGGCTTCTGGGCATAGTCAAGTACTTGTGAAGTCAGAGTGTGATCGAGATGGGATTGACCACTCCAAGAGTTGGAGAAGAATGAGTCACTGTATTTCAATTTAAAAAAACCTTGGCCAGGGTAATCCATCAGATGGATTTGATATTTTGAAATACAATGTGGACAACTTGATCATAGTTGACAGTTGAACTCTGGGGTGTCCTATGATCATTTTGGTCAAGGGGATGAATTATATGAAAACTATATCCGTATGGGTTCTAAGGATGTTGTTCTACACATTCGACCTATCCGGTCGTCGGGTACTATTGCTAGATGGTCACTTCGATTGGTACAGGAATTTATTCCTGTACTACTAGCTTAGGTTTGAACCTATGAGGTCACACACATTAGAGTTCATGATCCGATCGGATGGTTGATCAACGATTATGAATCATTCTAGGGTTAAATGATCAATACGATTGACATTTAACCCAGTGCAAGTATTGCAGGAGGATCGATTAGCAATTTGATTGCTAATTGGCTTAATTTGATTAAGCCAATGGGCTGAGATTAATTCTAATTAAATATGATTTAATTAGATTTAGTTTGGGCTTGATTGGATCAAGTTCAATTAGTTTATTGGATAAGCCAAGTGCAAGGAAAAACTAGTCCTAGTTCAATAAGGACTTGGGTCAATCTAATTTCTAATTTGATTAGAAAATTAAATCAGATTTAAATCTAATTTAATCTGATTAAATTAAGTTCTTAATTGGGTTAAGACATATTTTAATTAGGTTGATCAAATTTTGGTTTGATTTGATTTGAGAAACCAAATTAAAACAAGTCATGAGATAGAATCCTAGTAAGACTAGGATTCCACCTTGCGCCACATAAGCCTTCCCCACGCCCTCTCTCTTATTCAACGCCAATCTCCACTTATTTTGTGCGACAAAAGCCCTCTCCTAGGTCTCTCCCACTTATTTTGTGCGACAAAGGTTTCCTCTCTTCTTTCTTACATGGAAGGTGGTTTGGATCAAATAAAAAAGGAATAAGTTTGGATTTCGAATTCTATGAGATAGAGTTTTAGAAATCCAAAACTCTTTAAATTTTGCACCGAATTTATCTAATTTTTTTTTTAGAATTTTCATGGCTTTTAGGGTATATATTGTGCATCCTTTGCTGGTGATCCATGCATGAGAATATGGAGGAGGTGCTCAAGAGTTGGGCGCCCCTTAACTTGCCATGTTTGGATAAGCCTTGACTAGGTATTTGACCTAGACAAGGACTCTATCATATCTCTCTGTATAAAATGGGTTTCTTCATAAAATTTTAGAAAACGATAGAAATTTGAGAGACCTTTGTACCATCCAAAAATTAGAGAGAAAAACCTTTGGGTCGTGAAGATATAAAATATGCAAGTTAAGGTGTCTAGAGAGAAAAACGTGAAGAAGAAGAGGGTCTTCTTCTAGGGTTTTTTGTTTTCATATCTTTCCTCCCTCCATCTTGAGTTTCCTGAGAGCGTCTCAGATCAAAACTCCTCCTTTTACTTTCCATATTTGGAAGAGTCCAAATCAAGAAGAAGGAGGCACCT
>NC_025996.2:55830315-55900905 GCF_000442705.2 Elaeis guineensis | reverse complement strand
TTGTGTCTATTATATCTCCACACTCCAACACTCTTTTCTCTGATTTTTATATGTTATAAAGGTCTCACAATGCTCTATAATTCACAAAAATATTAAGAATAAATTCATCTTAAATAATGAGATATGAAGAATCCTTGTCTAGGTCAAATACCTAATCAAGAAAAATCCAAACAGGGCAAGACAAGTGGTGCCCAACTCTTGGGTGCCCCCTCTTTCTTTTTCTACCATGGACCACCAGAAAAGAATACACAATATGTTCCATAAAAATCATAAAAATTTCAAAAAAAAATCTAGATAAAATCAATGCCATAAGGAAAGAGTTTTGGTTTCCTAAAATTCTATCTCATAGAATTTGAAATCCAAACTAATTCCTACTTTGACTTGGTCCACAACCACATTCCATGTAAGAGAAAAGAGTGAAAAGCTTTAGGCATGCATGAAGGCCTAGGAGAGAAGGTTTTGTTACACAAAATAAGAGAGAGTGGGCGTGGGGGGGCTAAGGTGGCGCAAGGTGGAATCCTAGTCTTACTAGGGTTCAATCTATGACTTATTCAAATTTTGTTTCTCAAACCAAGTCAAACCAAAATCAAATCAACCCAATTAAAATATATCTTAACCTAATTAAGAACCTAATTTAATCAAATTAAATTATATTTAAATCTGATTTAATTTTTTAATCGAATTAAAAATTAGGTTGATCCAAGTCCTAATTGAACTAGGACTAGTTTTTTCTTGTACTTGGCTTATCCAATAAACCAATTGAACTTGATCCAATCAAGCCTAAACTAAATCGAATTAAATTATATTCAATTAGACTTAATCTCAGTCCATTGGCTTAATCAAATTAAGTCATTTAGCAATTGAATTGCTAATCGATCATCTTGCAACACTTGCACTAGGTTAAATATCAATCGTATTGATCATTTAACCCCAGAATGATTCTTAATCATTGATCAACCATCTGATCGAATTATAAACTCTAATGTGTGTGATCTCATAGGTCCGAACCTAAGTCGGTAGTATAAAAATAAATTTTTGTACCAATCGAAGTGACCATCTAGCAATGGTACGCGACGATCGGATAAGTCGAATGTGTAGAACAACATCCTTAGAATCCATGCGGATATAGTTTCCATATAATTCATCCTCTTGACCAAAATACTCATAGAACACCTCAGAGTTCAACTGTCAACTCTGATCAGGTTGTCCACATTATATTTCAAAATATCAAATCTATCTGATGGATTACTCTGTCCAAGATTTTGCTAAATTGAAATACAGCAACTCATTCTTCTCCAACTCTTAGAGTGGTCAATCTCATCTTGATCACACTTTGACTTTACAAGTACTTAACTATGCCCAGAAGCCTTCCATCACTAAATTAGAAATTCAGTTAGTCCAGTACCAAAGCACAGTGAGTTGCTTGCAAGTCACTGAGGTGATCTCAAGTCTAAGGGATACTTATACCTATATCCCATCAGAGACATTCTCGATAGTAGAATGCTCTAGAGTTGGTCATGTTCAATGATGATGTACCCTTACATCTCATCTGTATGCCATACCTGTGGGGAAATTCAGTACAGGGGTAAAATGGTAATTTTAAAACTTTTTTAAAATTATAATTTTATAGCAAAAAATTATTAATTAATCTAATTAATTAATAAAAATTTATCCTACATTAGAATCTAAATATGATATATAGCATGCATGCATTTAAATTTAAAATTCAAATTTAAATAGTAAACACTTTACTGTAATGTGTTCAGAACACAATACCTTTATGTGGGTAGTAGATCACTGCAATCTGATCACCATCGGGAGAGTCTGATCATTATGATATAGCCACATAGCGTGTCTGGCCTCTACAGATTGTCCACATGAAGCTCCCGATCTGATCGACTCCTCACGAGTGCTAGCTCGTTGTAGAGCCCTTTCGACGGCCGATGCTGTTCGAACTCCTTCGATCGATATCTATCGATTCTTTAGATGCTCCAGATCATTAGCAGATGTGCTAGAGAGGATGTTGAAGATCTTCCTAAAATTTGGTGGGCTCACGACATTCATAGCTCAACTTCTCACTTTTCGAACTCCAGGCTGAAACCTTGAAGAACTCACTGAAACCCTGCGCACACTTTTTCTTTCTTTTCTTTCTTTTTCTCTCAGAAGGATATTGACTTTCACCTTGCACACAAGGATTCCTCATGCCCATATTTTCTCTCCAAAATTTTTCTTGCACATGCCCCACTCTTCTCCTCCTTTTAAAACAATGTCAAACATCTTATTCACGTGAGAGGATAAAGATGAGTAATTGCACATTTGAATTCAAATCAAATTTTGAATTCAAATGGAAATCAATTTATCCCTATCCACTAAAGGTGTGAGAAAAGGAGGGCATGGCTTAATTTGTGCGTAAGTAGTTTCATGAGAAACATTTTCTCGTGTAATAAATGAGGCGTTAAAAGAGGATAAGGTCAAGGCGCTAAGATTGGTTGCTCATTCAAATTCAAACTTTGTTTTGAATTTGAATGGTCAACCAATCATCCTGATCCACTCATATGGTGCATTAAAGTAGGGCATGAGGAGGGCTTTGCATGAGGAAAAATCATGAGAACTTCCTTCTCATGAATTCAAATGGGTGCAGTGGAAGTGAGGTGGCGCAGGGAGAATGAGTCAAGGTGGTTTTATTATTTAAACCACCTAATTGAACCAAATAAGTTAGGCCCAATTAGACTAATTTAAATCCAACTTAATTAGGCTTAATTAGGCTCAATAAAATCCTAATCAAATCAAGAATTGATTAAGCCCAACCCTGATCATATCAGGGACCAAACCATCTCGACGATTAGGTCAACTCTTAACCTAATCGGGTCAAATCCAACTGAATCCAATTCAATTGGACTTGATCCAAAATTAATTACTCAATCAAATTTAATTAATTAGTGATTAAATCACTAATTAAACCTCTCATAAATATTGAGTCCAAATCCGATGGGTAATCGGGCATAAGAATTCATCGATATGTAACCCTGATCGAAGAATCCTAAACCAGTGGGACTCTTGACCCCGGTACCCAAAATGTGTGGAATTCATAATCAAAGAATCTTGATTCTCGATCACAGAATCTCAGACATGAAAGACTCTTCACCAGCTATCAGATCAGATAGAAACCTCTAATGTGTGTGACTCTGCATGTTTGAACCTAAGCCGGTAGCATAGGAACCAATTCCTGTACTAATCGAAGTGACCATCTAGTAATGATACCCGACGACCGGATAGGTCGAATGGTCACAATCGCAACACTCAGAACCTACATGAATATGGTTACTGTATAATTCATCCTTTTGACCTCTATGTTTAGGATGACTCAGGGTTAAACTGTCAACCCTGATTAGATCATCCGAATCGTGCTCAACTCAAACAGTCCTGTGACTCCTCACAAAGACTACCCTGGCCAAAATTTTGTTAAATTGAAATACGACTGTACACAGCTCCTAAACTGGAGTGATCAATCCCATCTTGACATATGCACTGACAAGTCATGTACTTGACTACACCCAGCAGCCTTCCGTCATTGAATTAGAAATTCAGGTAGTCTAGTGCCTAAGTGCAGTGAGTTGCTTGCAAGTCACCATGGCGGTCTCAGGTCAGAGGGATATTTATACCCATATTCTATCAGAGCAAATCTTGACAGCAAAAATAGCTCCAAAATCGGTCACATTCAGTGCAGATGTACCCTTACATCTCACCTGTATGCCATTCCAGTGTCTCCACACTCATTGGTTAAGAGGACAACCAACCTATATGGCACACAAGGACCTATGCTTGATAAACGTTGTCATCCTTGGTAACAACGTATCATTTGATCGCGAACAGATTTAAGGACTAAACGACAAATCCTCCTTTGTCGAGTCTAAATAGTCCTAAGGACTTCACCACAACATAGGAGTTCATTAGAAGATGAAATATTTTATGATGAAAAATACCAAAATAATTTTTATTAATTCATAATTCATATACATATACAAAAATAAGCACAACCGTCAACAGACTGACGATTGGCTTTGGGACACTATTCCCAACAATCTCTCACTTGGTCTAAAGCCAATCGGTGCAGTATCTAATACCCATCTTTGACTTGTAGTCGTCGAACTTCTTCACCGCAATGGCTTTAGTGAATGAGTCGGCCAGGTTCTCCTTCCCATCGATCTTCTGAAGGTCGACGTCACCTCGATCCATAATTTCTCGGATGAGATGGTAGCGGTGCAGAATATGCTTCGTCCATTGGTGTGCCTTCGATTTCTTTGCCTGAGCAATGGCTCCAGAGCTATCACAGTAGTGCAGAACTGGACGAACAAGGGAGGGTGCTACTCCAAGCTCGGTGATGAACTTTCTCAGCCACACTGCTTCTTTGGCAGCATCTGATGCAGCGACATACTCCGCCTCGCAAATTGAATCAGCCATAGTGTATTGCTTGGAACTCTTCCAGTAGATAGCCCCACCATTAAGGATAAAAATAAATCCCGACACACTTTTGCTGTCATCATGATCAGACTGAAAACTAGAGTCTGTAAACCCTATAAGTCTCAAGTCTGATTCACCATAAACAAGCCACTGGTCCTTAGTATTTCTTAAATACTTCAGGATGGTTTTAACAACCTTCCAGTGATTCTCCCCTGGATCAGATTGGTATCTACTCACTACCCCTAGTGAGTATGCCACATCTGGTCGTGTACATGTCATGGCGTACATGATAGATCCTACTACCGAAGCATATGGAATCCTACCCATACACTCTCTCTCTTGAGGTATTGTCAGACAATCCCTCTTCGAGAGAGAAATTTCATGGCCTATCGGTAGATAGCCTTTCTTGAAATTCTCCATGCTGAACCTCTTCAGCATAGTATCTATGTACGTAGACTGGGATAAACCAAGCAACCTTTTAGATCTATCCCTATAGATCCTCATCCCTAGGATGTAGGTAGCTTCTCCCAAATCCTTCATGGAGAACTGTGATGACAGCCAAATCTTTATTCCCTGTAATGCAGGGACATCATTTCCGATTAAGAGAATATCATCTACATACAATACAAGAAATACCACTACTAGACCATTAGCCCACTTATAAATGCAGGGCTCTTCTCCGTTCTTAACGAAGCCATACGTCTTGATCGTCTTATCAAAATATATGTTCCAACTCCGTGATGCCTGCTTAAGTCCATAAATGGACCTCTATAGCCTGCACACCTTAGACTCATCTGTGGATGTGAATCCTTCAGGTTATATCATATACACCTCTTCATCCAACTCTCCATTTAGAAAAGCTGTCTTCACATCCATGTGCCAGATTTCATGGTCCAGATGGGCAGCTATCGCAAGCATAATTCGAATGGATTTGAGCATTGCCACATGAGAAAATGTCTCATCATAGTCTATACCATAACGTTGACGATATCCCTTGGCAACCAGATGGACTTTATAGGTTTTCACCTTTCCGTCTGTGCCTCTCTTCCTCTTGAAGACCCACTTACACCCTATGGGTTTTACTCCTTCGGGTGGGTCAACCAATGTCCACACATCGTTGACCTTCATGGACTCCATTTTGGATTTCATGGCTTCTAGCCATTTCTCAGAGTCGGGTCTCTGCATTGCATCCATGTAGGTGATCGGATCCTCATCATTTTCATCAAGTTGGATAGGATCGTCATCCCGAACCAAGAAACCATAGTATCTGTCCGGTTGACGTGGTACTCTACCAGATCGCCTTAAGGGTGCTTGAATAATGGGCTCCAGATCTGATCTAATCAAATCCGATTCAGGTTCAGCAACTTGCATCGGATTTTTCACCTGTCGAACTTCGTCAAGTTCGACCTTAGAGGCAACAGTCCCTTCACCAAGGAACTCTTTTTCTAAAAAGATTATCTTAAGACTGACAAACACTTTTTGCTCATCGGCTAGGTAGAAGTAATACCCTTTGGTCTCTTTTGGGTACCCTATAAAATTATACTTGTTAGACCTAAGTCCAAGCTTGTCCGTAATTAAACATTTAACATAAGCCAGACACCCCCAAATCCTAAGGTACGAGAGTACTGGCTTACGTCCTATCCATATCTCATATGGCATTTTGGTTACAGACTTACTCGAAACTCTATTTAGAAGGTAACAAGCCGATTCGAGTGCATATCCCTAGAGGGAGATCGGCAGACCAGCAAACCCCATCATGGATCGAACCATATCCAATAAGGTCCGATTCCTCCTTTCAGATACACCATTATGCTGTGGTGTTCCAGGAGGAGTCTATTGAGAGAGAATCCCATTCTCCCCAAGATATGTCAGAAACTCATTGGAAAGGTATTCACCTCCTTGATCAGATCGAAGAGTTTTAATACACTTTCCAGTTTATTTTTCTACCTCATTTCGGAATAGTTTGAACATTTCAAATGACTCTGACTTATGCTTCATAAAATAGACATACCCATACCTCGATAGGTCATCTGTGAAGGTTATGAAGTAGAAATATCTATCTTTTGCACTTGAGCTCATGGGTCCACATACATCAGAATGTACCAGAGCCAAGAGTTCACTGGCTCGCTCACCTTTTTCAGTAAAAGGTGACTTGGTCATTTTACCAAGAAGATAGGACTCACAGGTTGGAAATGATTCACAATCACCTACTTCAAGAATTTCTTCTTAAGCCAACTTGTTTATCCTGTTCTTATTGATATGACCTAGCCTACAATGCCAAAGGTAGACTTCTGACAAATTATCTATTCTAGGGTATTTATCAGAGGTTTGAACCACATTAACAGGTTGTGATAAAAAGTAAATTCCATTATTAAGTTGTCCAACAAACATTGTAACACCATTCAAAATGATATTACTAATATTTTTTTTATTAAAAATTGATAACCGTTCATGGCCAAAAGGCCTACAAAAATAATATTTAATAAAAAGCTTGGATAATAGTGACATTCACTCAGAATTATATTTCGAGAATTGATTACAAGGTTCATGATTCCTAATGCTAGAACTAGAACTTTGCTTCCATCTCCAACGTTCAGGAATCTATCGCCTTCATCAAATCTTCTACTGACCTGCAGATCCTGCATCAAATACAAATATGATAAGGGCTTCCGGTATCCAATACCCAGGCAGTAGTATCACAAATGAAAAAGTTACAAGGTGTTATCATATAAGTACCTTGCTTCTTCTTCGGCCTATTTGGGTCCAGGGAGGCAATGTATAGAGGATAGTTTCTCTTCTAGTGCCCCTGCTTCTTGCAAAAGAAGCACTCCGCCTGGCTCTGGTAGGGCTTGCATTTCTTGGTTTGACCCTGTGCAGATGTCCCAACATGCAGCTGCACCTTCTTCTTCTTCTTCTTCTTGTTCTTCTTCTTCTCTTTCTTAAAGGGTCGACGACCAGAAGAAGACCCTCCCACAACATTCACCGACTCCTTATGGAGCTGGTGATCCTTCTTAAAGTTCTGCAGCAACTCCAACAAGCCGTGGTAGTTCACTACAGGCTTTGTCATCCAAAAATGAGTAAGGAAGGGGAGGAAGGACTTGGGCAATGAATTAAGGATCGCATCCTTACCGAGCTGCTCGTGCAGGGGAAAGCCCAGTTTACTTAGGCGCTCAATCTTTTTGATCATGTACAGTACATGATCAATGACTGAGGCTCCATCCCTCATCCGAGCATTGAAAATGGCACAACTAGTTTTGTGCCTTTCAACGTTGTCAGGCGTGCCAAAGGAGTCGTTCAATATTTGCAGCATCTCCTGTGGCTGGGCATTCTCGAACCTGCGGCTGAACTCATCATTCATTGCCATCAGCATAATGCATCGGACGGTGGTGCGATCGTTGAGCCACTTCTGATAAGTATCTCGGATCGTCCCTCTGATGTTCGGGGCTGGTTCCTCAGGTGCCGGATCCGTTACTATATAAAAGATCCGCTTATGCTCAAGAACGATTTTTAATTTTTGATACCAGCTATCAAAATTAGGTCCCATGAGCTTGTCATTATCTAATAATGATCGGAGCGACATGGTAGTGGCCATAGCTGCATAAAGGAAAACCAAACCTCTATTAGTACATAAATTATAAATACTAAAGACTTGAACTTTAGTCTAAAGTTTCTCCCAGTATTTTTATGAACTGGTAGCCTCAACCTCCAATTCGAGAAATTACTTTAATTCCTTAGTGGGTACTAGAATCTACACAAACTACACACGAGCCCAACTTTGGTTAGTCAACCCATGTGCATCTATGGGTAGGTTCATAACCAGTTGTTTCTCTAAACAACTTCTAGTAATTGATTTTGCCCCATAACCTAATCAGTAGGCTTTGGCCTCCACTGAAAAGATCTGGTTAGGTCCAACCATTAACATGATTTAATTTGATGAATCAGACCAATAAATGATCAGGCCCAACTTTGGTCGGCCAACCTGACCACCATCAGAAAGACTCAAACTAAATTATCATATTATGAATGATAATTTCATTAGTCAATAAGCACCAGGCCTTTGGGTCTCCAATGATTATTAAACTAATGGACTCATTATCACTCACTTAATGGGAGGCTATGACTTAGTTATCAATATAACTTAATCATTTTTAGGGACCTAATAATTTTTGAGGATTTTATTAAAGGATAGATAAGAAGAAAATATCCAGCCAATTTCAATCCTCCCACTGACTTCACCAAGTCAGATTAAAAAAAAATTTAATTAAAGCTGGCATTAGGAGCACCTAAATCAGTCAAACTGATTTACCTAATGACATGGGTGAGCCCTAATCACCAAGTGATTTAATCAAAATCTAATTCACCAGGTTGGCCACGTAAGTGAGATCAGTGATGGGGATAAGCTATTAACTCATCAGAGATCGAATCACTGCGAGTAGCTCCCGCTTAAAAACCACTGGTCAAATGCCAAACTTACCTTAGACACCAACCAGTTCATTAGTTTTAATTTGATCAACTTAGTAAATAGGGTTCCACCGCGTAGCCATGAATTAAGTCCATCTTGATCTAGTTAAAGACATGGACCCATTCAACTACAACTATTGGAGTTGAGTTTAGAGTATCCTTGACCTAATCTAATTCAACTTTTGATTAGATTTGACCAATTACTCTAATTTAGTCTATTTCTTTAAGCTAACCTTAGGTCTAACCCAATTATGGACCTAATCCATCTAACCCATTGACCCACATGTTTATGCAATTGTCTTAGATCTTAATTCACAATTCTAGACCTACTAGACAACACTTAATTCTTTTAATTAAGTATTTGGGCTGATGGGTTAGGGTTTGGCATTTTAAAAGTAATTTTTAAATTTGAAAGGTTTTATTTTCTGTTCACCAAATATGTTGACTCATTACACAAATAGATCAGCACATTTCTTAAATAGCAATCCGATTGCTAATTACATAACAGAAAATAACTCAATCAAAATAAATCATGAATATTCCTTTTGCTACTTCATCTGCATGGGATATAATTGCATCGACACCCCTACCACCATAGGAGACCCCATCGAATGGGAAGAGAGGGCCTTTAAACCCTACTTTTCTCCTATGACCGGACGGCCATGGCAACCAACCCAATTCAATTACTTACTACTTGGATCAAGTATATCTAAATATACCAATTTCAAAATTTAAATTTCAAATTTCAAATTTTAAATTTCAAATTTTAAATTTCAAACAAATTTCAAATTTCAAATTTCAAATTTTTAAATTTTAAATTTTGAATTTCAAATTTTGAATTTTAAATTTTGAATTTTAAATTTGAAATTTCAACCAAATTTCAAATTTCAAAATTTTGAATTTCAAATTTTTGAATTTTGAATTTCAAATTTCAAATTTCAAATTTCAAATTTTGAATTTCAAACTTTTGAATTTTGAATTTCGAACAACTTTCAAAATTCAAAATTTAAATTTTAAATTTCAAATTTTAAATTTAAACTTTTAGATTACAACTTAATCTTCGCATGCAAATATATATATCATATCTAAGAACTCGCTCTGATACCATTTGTGGGGAAATTCAGTGGAGGGGTAAAATAGTAATTTTAATTTTTTTTAAAATTATGATTTTATAGTGAAAAATTATTAATTAATCTAATTAATTAAAAAATTTATCCTACACTAGGATCTAAATATGATATATAGCATACATGCATTTAAATTTGAAATTCAAATTAGAACAGTAAACACTTTACTATAATATGTTTAGAACACAATACCTTTGTGCGGGTAGTAGATCACCGTAATCTGATCACCGTTGGGAGAGTCTGATCATCATGATGTAGCTACATAGTGTATCTGGCCTCTGCGGATCATCCACATGAAGCTCTCGATCTGATCGACTCCTCACGAGTGCTAGCTCGTTGTAGACCCTTTCAACGGTCGATGCTGATCGAACTCCTTCAATCGATGTCTCTCGATTCTTCAGATACTTTGGATCATCAGCAGATGTGCTTAAGAGGATGTTGAAGATCTCCCTGAAATTTGGTGGGCTCACGACATTCGTAGCTCACCTTCTCACTTCTCAAACTCCAGGTTGAAACCCTAAAGAACTCACTGAAACCTTGCGCACACTTTTTCTTTCTTTTCTTTCTTTTTCTCTCGGAAGGATATTGACCTTCACCTTGCACACAAGGATTCCTCACACCCAGATTTTCTCTCCAAAATTTTTCTTACACACACCCCACTCTTCTCCTCCTTTTAAAACAACGTCAAACGTCTTATCCACGTGAGAGGATAAAGATGAGTAATTGTACATTTGAATTCAAATCAAATTTTGAATTCAAATGGAACCCAATTTATCCCTATCCACTAAGGGCATGAGAAGAGGAGGGCGTGGCTTAATTTATGCGTAAGTGATTTCATGAGAAACATTTTCTTATGTAATAAATGAGGTGTTAAAAGAGGATAAGGTCAAGGCGCTAAGATTGGTTGCTCATTCAAATTCAAACTTTGTTTTGAATTTGAATGGCCAACCAATCATCCTTATCCACTCATATGGTGCATTAAAGTAGGGCGTGAGGAGGGCTTTGCATGAGGAAAAATTTATGAGAACTTCCTTCTCGTGAATTCAAATGGGTGCAGTGGAAGTGAGGTGGCGCAGGGAGAATGGGTCAAGGTGGTTTCATTATTTAAACCAACCTAATTGAACCAAATAAGTTAGGCCCAATTAGACTAATTTAAATTTAACTTAATTAGGCTTAATTAGACTCAATAAAATCCTAATCAAATCAAGAATTGATTAAGTCCAACCCCTGATCATATCAGGGATCAAACCATCTCGACGATTAGGTCAACTCTTAACCTAATCGGGTCAAACCCAACTGAATCCAATTCAATTGAACTTGATCCAAAATTAATTACTCAATAAAATTGAGTTAATTAGCAATTAAATCACTAATTAAACTTCTCATAAATATTGAGTCCAAATTCGATGGGTAATCGGGCATCAGAATTCATCGATATGTAACCCTGATCGAAGAATCCTAAACCTGTGGGACTCTTGACCCCGGTACCCAAAATATATGGAATTCATGATTAGAGAATCCTGATTCTCGATCACAAAATCTCAGACATGAAGGACTCTTCACCAGCTATTAGATCAGATAGGAATCTCTAATGTGTGTGACCCCGCAGGTTCGAACCTAAGCCGGTAGCACAGGAACCAATTCCTATACTAATCAAAGTGACCATCTAGCAATGGTACCCGATGACCGGATAGGTCGAATGGTCGCAATCGCTACACTTAGAACCTACGTGAATATGGTTACTGTATAATTCATCCTTTTGACCTCTGTGTTTAGGATGACTCAGGGTTAAACTGTCAACCCTGATTAGATCATCCGAATCGTGCTTAACTCAAACAGTCCTGTGACTCCTCACAAAGACTACCCTGGCCAAGGTTTTGCTAAATTGAAACACGACTGTACACAGCTCCTAAACTGGAGTGGTCAATCCCATCTTGACACATGCACCGACAAGTCAAGTACTTGACTACACCCAGCAACCTTCTGTCACTGAATTAGAAATTCAGGTAGTCCAGTGCCTAAGTACAGTGAGTTGCTTGCAAGTCACCATGACGGTCTCAGGTCGGAGGGATATTTATACCCATATTCCACCAGAGCAAATCTTGACAGCAAAAATAGCTCCGAAATTAGTCACGTTCAGTGCAGATATACCCTTACATCTCACCTGTATGCCATACCAGTATCTCCACACTCATTGGTTAAGAGGACAACCAACCTATATGGCACACAAGGACCTATGCTTGATAAATGTTGTCATCCTTGGTAACAACGTATCATTTGGTCACGAATAGATTTAAGGACTAAACGACAAATCCTCCTTTGTCGAGTCTAAATAGTCCTAAGGACTTCACCACAACATAGGAGTTCATTAGAAGCTGAAATATTTTATGATAAAAAATACCAAAATAATTTTTATTAATTCATAATTCATGTACATATACAAAAATGAGCACAACCGTCAATAGGCTGACGATTGACTTTGGAACACTATTCCCAACAATACCAGTGTCTCTATACTCTTTGGTTAAGAGGACAACCAACCCATATGACCTACAATGACCTATGCTCGATAGAAGCTGTTGTCCTTATTAACAGCCTATCATTTGATCGTGAACAGTTTTAAGAACTAATCGATAAATCCTCTTTTTATCGAACCTAAATAGTCCTAAGGATTTTATCAAAACAACAGAGTTCATTAGAAGATAAAAACTTATGATGAAAATATCAAAAATATATTTTATTTATTAATAAATCAAGTACAATATAAGATTGCTCAACCATCAACAGGCTGACGATTGGCTTTTGAGATATTTTTTCAACAACTCCCACTTATCCTAAAGCCACTCAGCACAGTATCTAATACCCATCTTTGACTTGTGGTTGTCAAACTCCTTTATCACCAGGGCTTTAGTGAAGGGGTCGGTCAGGTTCTCCTTTCTGTTGATCTTCTGAAGGTCGATGTCACCTCGATCCACAATCTCCCAGACCAGATGAAAATGGTGCAAAATGTGCTTCATCCACTAGTGTGCTTTGGGTTCTTTCACTTGAGCAATGGCACCAGTGCTATCACAGTAGAGCAGGACCAGACCATCGAGGGAGGGTGCTACTCCGAGCTCGATGATAAATTTTTTCAGCCACACAGCTTCCTAAGCAGCATCCGATGCTGCGATGTACTCTGCCTCACAAACAGAGGCTGTTACAGTATACTGCTTGAAACTCTTCCGACAGATGGCTCCATCATTCAGAGTAAAGATATAACCCGACATACTTCTACTGTCATCATGGTCAGATTGAAAGCTGGAGTCTGTGAACCCCACAAGTTTCAGATCTGACTCACCATAAACCAACCATTGGTCCTTAGTATTTCTCAAATACTTAAGGATGGCTTTAACCACTTTTTAGTGATTTTCGCTAGGATCAGATTGGTATCTACTCAGTACTCCTAGTTAGTATGCCACATTTGACTTTGTACATGTCATGGCGTACATGATAGATCCAATGGCCGAACCATATGAGACTTTACTCATATGCTCTCTCTCTTCAAGAGTTGTCAGATAATCCTTCTTAGAGAGAGAAATTTCATGGCCTATCGGTAGATAGCCCTTCTTGAAATTTTTCATACTGAACCTCTTCAGCACAGTGTCTATGTATGTGGACTGGGATAACCCAAGCATCTTTTTAGATCTATCCCTATGGATCTTCATCCCTAGGATGTAGGATGCTTCACCTAAGTCCTTCATGGAGAATTGCGATGAGAATCAAATTTTTATTCCCTGTAGTGCGGGGATGTCATTTTTGATTAAGAGAATATCATCCACATACAAGACAAGAAATACCACAACTGGATCATTTGCCCATTTATAGATGTAGGGCTCTTTTTCATTCCTAATGAAGTCATACATTTTGATCACCTTATCAAAACACATGTTCCAACTCCGAGAAGCTTGCTTCAATTCATAAATGAATCTCTGAAGCTTGCACAACTTGGACTCATCTATAGATGTAAACCCCTCAAGTTGTATCATATACACCTCTTCGGTCAGCACTCCATTTAGGAAAGCTGTCTTTACATCCATCTGCCAGATCTCATAATCTAGATGGGCAGCTATTGCAAGTATTATCCGAATGGATTTGAGCATTGCGACAGTGGAGAACATCTTGTTATAGTCAATACCATAATGTTGACGATACCTCTTGGCAACCAGATGGGTTTTATAGGTCTCCATCTTTCTGTCTGCGCCCCTCTTCCTTTTGAAGACCCATTTACACCCAATGGGTTTAACCCCTTTAGCTTGGTCAACCAATGTCCATACATCATTGACCTTCATGAACTCCATTTCGAATTTCATGGCTTCAAGTCATTTCTCAGAATTAGATCTCTGCATTGCATCCATATAGGTGATCGGATCCTCATCATTTTCATCGAGTTTGATGGGATCACCATCTCGGATCAAGAAACCGTAGTATCTGTCTGGCTGACGTGGTACTCTACCGGATCGTCTTAATGGTGTAGGTACATTGAGCTTCGAATCTGATCTAATCAAATCTGACTCAGGTTCAGCTATTGGTGTCGGTCCTTCTATCTGTTGAACTTCATCAAGTTCAACCTTAGAGGTAACGGTTCCTTCACCAAGAAACTCCTTTTCTAAAAAGGTTGCCTTAAGATTGATGAACACCTTTTGTTCATCAGCATGGTAAAAAAAATATCCTTTGGTCTCTTTGGGGTACCCTATGAATGTGCATTTATCAGACCTAAGTCCAAGTTTATCTGTAACTAACTGTTTGACATAGGCCAGGCACCCCCAGATCCTAAGGTGTGAAAGTGCTGGCTTACACTCTATCTATATCGCATATGGAGTCTTAATTATAGACTTACTTAGAACCCTATTTAACAGATAATAGACCGATTTGAGTGCATATCCCCAGAAGGTATCGATAAGCTGGCAAAACCCATCATGGATCGGACCATGTCTAACAGAGTCTGATTTATCCTTTCAGACACACCATTATGCTGTGGTATTCTTGGAGGAGTTCACTGGAAGAGAATCCCATTCTCTCCTAGATATATGAGAAACTCACCAGAAAGGTATTCCCCTCTTCGATCAGATCGAAGAGTTTTAATACTCTTTCCAATTTATTTTTCTACTTCACTTTGGAATCGTTTGAATATTTTCAATGAATCTGACTTATATTTCATCAGATAGACATATCCATATCTGGATAGATCATTTGTGAAAGTAATGAAGTAGAAATATCCATCTCTAACACTTGTGCTCATGGACCTGCATACATCAGTATGTACTAGGCTCAAGAGCTCAATAGCTCTCTCACTTTTTTCAGTAAAAGGTGACTTAGTCATTTTACCAAGAAGACATGACTCATAGGTTGGAAGTGACTCACAATCACTGACTTCGAGGATTTCCTCTTGAGTCAACCTATTTATCCTGTTCTTATTTATATGACCAAGCCTACAGTGCCATAAGTAGATATCTGATACACTATCTAATTTAGGATGCTTGCCAATAGAATAGACTACGTTAACAGGTTGTGATAACATATACACACCATTGTTCAAATATCCACAAAAAATAGTAACACCATTCATAATGATATTACAAATTTATTTCTTTACTGAAATTTCATAATCATTTTTGGCCAGAAGACCTACAGAAATAATATTTAAAAAGAAACTAGGACAGAAATGACAATCATTAAGATCAACGGTATGGGACTCAAATACAAGTTTCAAGATTCCTAATGCTAGAACTGGAACTGATCTTCCATCTCCCACGTTCAGGAACCTCTCGCCTTGCTCAAATCTCCTACTGACTTGCAACCCCTACAACAAATTGCAAATATGGTAAGGGCTAAGGGTATTCAATACCCAGTTAGTTATATCACAAATGGAGAAATTACAAGGAGTTATCATATAAATACCTTAACCAGCAACAGCTTGCTTCTTTCTCTGCCTGTTCGAATCCAAGGAGGTAATGTACTGAGGATAGTTCCTCTTCCAGTGCCCCCGCTTCTTGTAAAAGAAGCATTCAGTTTGACTCTTATCGGGCTTGATCTTTCTGGTCTGGCCCTGTACTAATGTCCCAACATGAACTTGCACCTTCTTCACTTTCTTCTTCTTATTCTTCTTTCCTTTCTTAAAGGATCGAAAACCAGAAGATGAACCTCCCACTAAGTTTACCAACTCCTTGTGGAGTTGGTGATCTTTCTCAAAGTTTTGAAGCAACCCCAGTAATCCATGGTAGTTTACTTCAGGCTTTGTCATTCTATAATGAGTGAAGAATGGGAGATAAGACTTGGGCAGTGAGTTCAGTATTGCATCTTTCCCAAGCTGCTCATGCAAGAAAAAGCCAAGCTTGCTCAAACGCTCCATCAGCTCGATCATGTATAATACATGATCAGTGACAGAGGCACCATCCCGTATTTTGGCATTGAAGATGGCACAACTAGTCTTGTGCCTCTCCATGTCATCAGGTGTGCCAAAGGCATCTTCCAACACTTGAAGCATGTCCTTTGACTGAGCCATCTCAAATCTGCGACTAAACTCATCACTCATGGTAGCCAGCATGATGCAGCGCACTGTGATCCAGTCACTGAGCTACTTCTGGTAAGTATCTCTGACTGTTCCATGTGCATTGGCAGCTGGCTCCTCAGGTGTAGGATCCGTTATCACATATAGGATCCGTTCATGCTCCAGGACTATCTTCAACTTTCGATACCATCTACCGAAGTTGGGTCCCACCAAATTATCATTGTCCATTAATGATCAGAGCGAAAGAAAAGTGGCCATATCTGCACAAAAAAAAATTATAACCTAATTAATAATTGATTCATTAAACCTAAAGATTTAGACTTTAATCAAAAGGTTTCTCCCACTATTTTATTCGAATTGGTAGCCTCTACCTCCAATTCGAGGAATTACCCTAATTCCTTAGTGGGTAACAGAATCCACTTAGATTGCACCCAAACTCAACTTTGGTTGGCCAACTCATGTACATCTAAGGGTGTTGCTCCTTGGATTGATTTTGATGATTACAAAGCATTTGAAGGGATACTAATGATTTTCGCTTGAAAAAGACTTATTGCTTTTCAGGGGTAAAATCATAATTTTATCAAAACTCTAATTTGAAAGCATCAAGTGATAGAACAAAAGATTTGTGATTCATTGGTAAAAATTTTATTATTTTTGGACTTGTATTTTGAAAGATATTCATGTTTGAAAATCATGAGTCGACCCATGAGTCAACTCATGGCACAATGAGCTGTTTGGCACGCAGATTTTTTGGCTTGGCACAACCTGTGAGTCGACCCATGAGTCGATCCCCAAGGCATGAGTCGACCCATGAGTCGACCCTTGCTATTTTTAGGCCAAAAATCACAGAACCTTATCTTCTGATTGTTTTCTGATGTTTTTCCACAGAGGTCGACCCATGAGTCGACCCCCAGGCATGAGTCGACCCATGAGTCGACCCCTGTGACGGGATTGTTCCACAACGGCTAGTTTTTAACCTATTTTAAGTGCTTTTAATGCTCATTTAATGTGGTCTAACGACTCTATTTCAGCCCAGAATATTTTCCACCATTTCTTAAAGCTATAAAAGGGACAAAAAGGTGGGAATCAAAGAAGAATCAAGAAGAGAAATTTTGAAAAGAGGATTTTATGCTAACTTTTCAGCCCTAAGCAAAAGCTCACTCAAAGCATTCAAGAAGCCTTTATCCAAGCTCACCAACTCCTCAAGTGCACATTCTAGTCTCCAACCACCTTGAGGAAATCAAAAAGGGTCATCTTCTTCTTGAGTAAAGTGTATTTAAAGTCTCATACGCTCATCAAAGAAGCTTTCTTTGTACTTACTTGTGCTATTCATTGTTATACTTTGTTTGAGTTATTATTTTTGATTTGGAAGGATTTCAAAACAAGGAAGGTTAATCCGAACATTGAATCGGAGTGTATTGGTTGGCTTGTACCCAAAAAATAAGTAGACTAGCTTGGGATAGCTAGAGTCAGAGTTTCGATGTTTGTATTCGGGTTGAATACAAGATTAGTGGATTAGAATTCTCAAGTAGGAGCTTGGGGAGTGGATGTAGGTACAAGGTTGGCACCGAACCACTATAAATATTTTTGTTTGTGTTGTACCTAATTGCTCTTCTTTAACTCTTCATTATTCTCTTGCATTCTTGTATTTAGTCATTAGCCTTGAATTAACTTTACTCTCTCTATTTATTTAGCTATTGTCAAATATTTTTCATAAGACATAAGTTAAGCTTAAAATTTTTTAGAAACCCAATTCACCCCCCTCTTGGGTTGCATAGCTGGGCAACAAGTGGTATCAGAGCCCGGTGCTCTAACCCTACTTTGATCTAATCAATCAAAGAGCCAAAGATCTATGGCAACTCAAGTCAGCACTTCTCTAGCCGAGGGGCAATCCACTAACCGACCTCCACTTTTCAATAGGTCTAATTACACCTATTGGAAAGCTTGGATGAAAATATTCATTCAAGCACTCGACTATGATATGTGGAGTATCATAGTGAACGGTCCTCACACACCCACTAAAATTATAGATGGTGTGGAATCAGCCAAACCCGAGAAAGAATGGGATGAGGTTGATAAGAAAATGGCCCAATTAAATGCTAAAGCTATGAATGTTCTTTATTGTGCTCTTGATGCTAACGAATTTAATCATATTTCTACTTGCTCGTCTGCTAAAGAAATATGGAATAGGTTAGAAGTAACCCATGAAGGAACCAATCAAGTAAAGGAGTCCAAAATCAACATGCTTGTGCATAAATATGAATTGTTTAAAATGGAGCATGATGAGTCCATAACTGAAATGTTTACTTGCTTTACTGATATTATAAATGGTTTAAAGAGTCTTGGTAAGTCCTATACTAACAGTGAGCTTGTAAGAAAGATTCTCAGGTCTTTACCAAAAACTTGGGAAGCCAAAGTGACCACCATCCGAGAAGCCAAGGACTTGAACATTCTACCCTTGGAAGAGCTTCTTGTATCATTAATGACTCATGAGCTGAGCATGAAGCAACATCAAGAGGAAGAAGTCCAAAAGAAGAGAACAATTGTCCTCAAATCCACAGCTCCACCAGATGAAGAAACTGATGACACTGAAGATGAAGAACAGGATGAAGAGATGGCACTCATTACCCGAAGATTCAAGAAATTTTTGAGAAAAAGGAAACAAGGGATGAGGAAGAGGCCATTCATGAAAGGAGAACAGAGCAAAGAAAAGGAGAAAGACCAACCCCTTATCTGCTACGAATGCAAGAAATCGGGACACTTCAAGTCCGAATGCCCATAACTGAAGAAGGGTCCCAAGAAGTATAAGAAGAAGGCCATGATGGCCACTTGGAGTGGGAGTGATGACTCAAGCTCCGAAGAGGAAGACTCGACTGAACAAGCCAACCTGTGCCTTATGGCACATGAAAATGAGGTAATTTTCGAAACTCCTAGTGACTTTACATTTGAAGAACTGCATGAAGCTTTTTGTGATTTAGTTGATGAACTAAAGAAACTAGGGATAAAGAACAAAGATCTAAAATCGAAAAATTAATCTTTATTAAAACAAAATGAAAGCATTTCAATTGAAAAATCCACCCTGCTTCAAGAAAATCAAAGTTTAAAGAATGAAATTGCCAAGTTAAAACCATTAGTTGAAAAATTCACCTTGAGTTCAAATAAACTTAATATGATTCTTGAAAATCAAAAGGCCGTGTATGATAAGGCTGGACTTGGCTATAACCCCTTGAAGAAATAAAAGTATTTAGAAAATATCTATGTAAACTCTTTAAGTAACAAGTCTTCTAATATTACATGTTTCAAATGTGGTAGAGTAGGACATAAGTCATACACTTGCTTCTCTAACACATCTGCAAACTCAAATATAAAGAAAATATGGGTTCCAAAAGGAACCATTATGACTAACCAAAAAGGACCCAAGAAAGCTTGGGTACCTAAAACAAAAATTGACTTTTGCTTGCAGGTGTGTCTAGCATCCCAAGGAGGAAATAGAAATGGTATCTTGACAGCGGATGCTCGAGACACATGACTGGTGATGAATCCTAATTCATCACTCTTACGCTAAGAATGGAGGGATGGTCACCTTTGGAGATAATGGCAAAGGAAAGATCATCGGTATAGGTAACATTGGTATCACTCCCTCCAAATACATTGAAAATATTTTGTTAGTAGATGGTTTAAAGCATAATTTACTAAGCATTAGTCAATTTTGTGATAAAGGATACAAAGTTATTTTTGAATCTTCTGTTTGCATTGTAACTAATCCTATTAATGATGGCATTAAATTTATGGGACATAGACATGGTAATTTTATATGGTAGATTTGAATGATCTATCCAAAATAAACATGCATGCCTAGTATCCTTGAATGTCAAAATTAATGAGACTAGTTGGCTTTGGCATCGTAGGCTTGTACTATTAGCATGCATTCACTTTCAAAATTAATTAAGAAAGAATTAGTTCTTGGTTTGCCAAAATTGAATTTTGAAAAGGATAGAATTTGTGATGCATGCCAACTAGATAAACAAACAAGAGTTTCATTTAAATCCAAAAATATTATTTCAACCTCTAGACCTTTAGAACTTTTGCATATGGACTTATTTGGACCTACTAGAACTACTAGTCTGGAGGAAAACGATATGGTTTTGTAATTATAGATGATTACTCTCATTTTACTTGGGTTTTCTTTTTGGCACACAAAGATGAAACTTTTCAAGTTTTCACTAAATTTTACCAAAAGTCACTAATGAGAAAGGATTTTCAATTCAAAATATTCGAAGTGATCATGGAACTGAATTTGAAAATAAGACTTTGAAAAATTTTGTGATGAAAAAGGAATGGCCATAATTTTTCTGCACCTAGGACACCCCAACAAAATGGGGTAGTAGAAAGGAAAAATAGAACCTTAGAAGAAATCCCGTACCATACTATGTGAAAGCAACCTTCCAAGATATTTTGGGCGGAAGTATTAACACAGCATGTTACATCTTAAATCGTGCTTTGATTAGACAAATTTTAAAGAAAACTCTTATGAGCTTTGGAAAGGAAGAAAACCTAATATTGCTTATTTTCATATTTTTGGTTGCCGATGTTTTGTATTAAATAATGATAAAGAAAGACTTAAAAATTTGATGCAAAATCAGATGAAGCAATTTTTCTTGGTTACTCCTCCACTAGTAAAGCTTTTAGAGTTTTTAACGAAAAGAACCTTAGTAGTAGAGGAGTCATACATGTTGTCTTTGATGAATCTAACGATCTTCTTCAAGGAAGAATGAAGGTGTTGATGATGCAGATCCTCTTATAAAAGAATGAAGGAGATCACTCTGAAGGATTCAACAATTCAAGATGATGAGGAACATGAAGACAAATAGGATGAGGAAGGTGAAGAACATCAAGAACAACCTCAAGGTACAAATGACCTACCCAAAGAATGGAGGTATGTTCACAATCACCCTAAGGAGCTAATTATTGGTGATCCTATGCATGGGGTAAGAACTCATTCTTCACTTAAAGATGTATTTAATATTATGCTTTTGTCTCTCATCTTGAACCAAAAACTATTGAAGAAGCTGAAAATGATTATAATTGGATTAATGCAATGCAAGAGAACTTAATCAATTTGAAAGAAATAATGTATGGACTTTAGTATCAAGACCTAAAAATTATTCAATAATTGACACAAAATGGGTCTTTAGGAATAAATTAGATGAAATAGAAATGTAATAAGAAATAAAGCAAGATTGGTTGCTAAAGGCTATAATCAAGAAGAAGGAATTGATTTTGATGAGACCTTTGCACCTATTGCTAGATTAGAGGCCATCAGACTTCTACTTGCATATGCTTGCTTTATAAATTTAATTATTTCAAATGGATGTCAAAAGTGATTTTTGAATGGATATATTGCTGAAGAAGTCTATGTAGAATAACCCCCAGGTTTTGAAAATCATGCTTTTCCTAATCATGTTTTTAAATTAAATAAAGCTCTATATGGTTTGAAACAAGCACCTAGGGCTCGGTATGATAGGCTAAGTAAATTTTTACTAAACAATGGTTTTTCAAGAGGTAATGTAGACACAACCCTCTTCATTAAAAGAAATCAAAATGATATGTTAATTATACAAATATATGTTGATGACATTATTTTTGGGATCTACTAATGAATCTCTTTGTCAAGACTTTGCTAAGCTCATGCAGGGGGAGTTCGAGATGAGCATGATGGGAGAACTTACATTCTTCCTCGGACTCCAAATCAAAAAACAAAGAAGGAATCTCCATCACCCAAAGCAAGTACACCAAGAAATTACTAAAAGATTTGGAATGGAGAACTCCAAAGCAATTGGCACACCCATGAGCCCTTCATGTAAGCTTGACAAGATGAAGAAGGTAAAAGTGTAGACTTAAAATATTATAGAGGTATGATTGGCTCTCTATTATATTTAACTACAAGTAGGCCTGATATCATGTTTAGTATTTGTCTGTGTGCTAGATTTCATCTAATCCTAAAGAATCTCACTTGAATGCTGTTAAAAGAATCCTTAGATATTTAAATGGTACTCAAACACTAGGATTATGGTACTCTAAGGACTCATTAATTGATTTAATAGGATATTCAGATGCTGACTTTGCTGGATGTAGATTAGATAGAAAAAGCACTAGTGGAACTTGCCAATTTCTCGAAGTTAACCTAATCTCCTGGTTTAGCAAGAAACAAAATTCGGTAGCACTGTCTACGGCCGAGGCCGAATACATTGCAGCCGAAGTTGTTGTGCTCAAATCTTGTGGATTAAGCAACAACTCGAAGATTTTGGTATCAAACTTAATGAAACACCCATAAGATGTGATAACACTAGTGCCATAAATCTTACTAAAAATCCAATTCAACATTCTAGGTCTAAACATATTGAAATCAGACATCATTTTATAAGAGAACATGTTCAAAACAAAGATATAATTCTTGACTATTTTGCACTGAAAATCAATTAGCCGATATCTTTACAAAGGCCCTAAGTGAAGATAGATTCTGTGAAATTAGGAGAGATCTAGGAATTCTTGATCCATTTGCTTAAATATCTCTCTAATTCCAAGGAATCAATGTCAAAATTTCTTTGAGCTCAATTTCATCATCTCTCTTGGACCTAAAAGCTCAAGATTATCATTCTCACAACTTTTCATAGAGCAAAAATTCTTCTCCCAGAATTCTGAATTTTTTCAAATTTATTCATATTTTTTCTAAATTTTTGAATCATGAGTCGACCCCCTAGGGTCGACCCAATGGCATACTTGTAATTTTCGGCCAAAATCCCACGGATTCCTCTCTTTTTGGTTAAAACCCGTTCATGAGCCGACCCTCTCCATCTTCGTCTTCCTCCCTCCAAAACCCATAGTCCTCTTCTTCTTTCACTCCAAATCCAAGGTCTAAGCCCAAGATCTTTCTCCCATCACCTCTCCACCTCAAATCGCCCCTTGGGAAAGGAGCTATTCCCATTCTTCTCCCTTGATTGGAGCGGTTGGAGCGTGCCCTAGCTTCCACCATTCTCCTCCAAATCGAGGTTTCTCTCCTCCAAAAATCCTTTTCCATCCCCTAATAACCCTCTATCTCCTCACACATTTGATCTTCCAAGTCTCCTTGCTTGTTCTGGTGGTGAGTATGGCTCCAAAAATGAAACTCCCTCAAAGAAGAAAATCGGTCCGTGAGTTGGAAGAGGGCGTGCGCAGGAAAAGACAAGCTTCTCAGACCTCTTCTGCTTCCATTCCTGCTTCGGCATCTGCTCCAGGTTCTCTCAGTTCCACTAAGCCCTAGTAAAATTCTCTATCTGTCAGAAAGGTAGAACCGGAAAAATGTTGACTTCAGATTTTTTGAAAAAGAGGGGTTCTCCATTGGTTCAAAGATCAAAAACCAAGGTTGGAATTTTACTGTTCACTTAAAGAAGTTACATATGTGGATCTGGTTAGAGAGTTTTATCTGAATCTGTGCTATGGCAATGGAACAGTAACATCCACTATTAAGGGTATTGATATCTGTTTAGATCCTGTTATTTTGGGAGAGATTCTTCATTTGCCCTGTGAGGGATATTCAAACATGGAACTCCCAGTGAAGGAAGAAGGAATTAATGTGATTTTAGGAGGAACCTACTCGGGAAGCCTAAATAAACTAGAAGCCAAGATCCTGTCCATTGAAATGAGGATTCTACATCAATTGGTAACAAAGCTTTTCTTCCCAAGAAGTGGTAGACATGACCTCCTTTCAGGCCGAGACATCTGTATCATGTTTCATGTGATTACCCAAACCCCCTAAACCTCCCTGCATTAATGATTGAGGCCATGAGAGAAACACTGAATAGATCCAAGGCTCATCTGCCTTTTGGTATGGCCCTCACCTTGGTATTCAGGAGGTTTGGAGTTAGTTTTGAGGGGGAGGCATCAGCTAGGCTTTCTCACTCTGACACCATCAACCAACACACTTTGCACCGCATGGGATTCACTAGGACTGATGGTGGTTGGATTAAGGGTGCAGAAGAGAGAGTTGAGGACAGAGCTGAGGACAGAGCTGAGGAAGAAGGTCCTTCATCACCTCTCCATGACATCAGGGCAGCATCTCCAGACATCCAGTTTGTTTCAGATCCAGAGGCTGGCCCTTCAGAGTCCACTAGGAGGCACACCCCAGTCCAGCAGCCAGACAGCAGAGCATTTCCTCAGAGATCAGATTGGCTGATGACCAGATTGAGATGATTTCTCAGCGTGTGGCTTCCTTGCTTTCTCGACAGTGGGGCACTTCAGCTTTTGCACCGGGATCCACATCATTAGATGCATCTGATCAGACTTTGATCCCCCACATCTCCACTGTATTTCAGATGATCTCAGATCAGTCAGTTCGGATTCAGCAGCTCGAGGGTTACATTTTGAGACTGACTGGGAGGGTACTTGACTTGCAGGGGCAAGTATTAGCTCTGGCCCATCCACAGCCACAGGAGTGCACTACTGAGGTCTCAGACCTATCTATGGAGGCAGCCAGACTTAGAGGAGTATTGGAGAGTGGATTTGATTTTCTGAGGAGAGAGATCAGAGGCTCTAGTGAGCATGCATCCACCAGTTCACTGCACTGCTTCAGTCTGTTTCGAGAGCTCTGAACCTTCTTGACACCATCAGGCTCTCTCTTGCAGTTCAGTCTATTGCTTCTCAGCCTTCAGGATCATCTCGCCCACCTACTCGTGCCAGCACCTCCACTCGTGGCAGAGGCAGACGGGGTAGAGGATGAGTTCTTGGTCGTGATCCATCATCTCCCCACCCTATCTCCGATACATCTGATTCTGATCCATCCAGTCATGAGCTCTACTAGATCCTTGTAGTTAGTCTTGTCTTTTGTCTCTTTCTAGGATCTATCTTTTGGGCCATGTAATGATGTTGACTGATTAACTTTTATATTTTGGTGTATGTATTGGAACCACTATGTGGTATCAGTCACTTTTTGATTATATATCTACTCCTTGACTTTTAATGTATGACCTTCAAATTTAGTTGCTTTCAATTATGTGCATGCTTAAGATATTATGAATTGTAATATATGCTATCCATGATATCCAATGGTATATCTTTTATGTTTGTTGTATTCAGGGGGAGTAAACAAAAGTAATATTAGTAAAATTATTTCCATCAAAAGAAAGAAAAAGAGAAAATGTATTCAAAGAAAAAGGGGGAGTAAACAATCTTTTGTTGATGATGTCAAAAAGGGGGAGAAATGCTATACCAAAATGAAAGAATCAAAAGCAAATTGATGAAAGAATCAAAAGCAATTAATAAAAGAATTAAAAGCAAAATGAGTAAATTGTTTAAGCAAAAGCAAATGAGCAAACTTTAAAATTAATTCTAGACATGCTCTGGTACCAAAATTAAATAATCAAATGAGAATGAGCAAATTTTCAAGATGCTAAGCAATTTGAAAAACAAGCAAATGAGCAAATGAGATATTTTCAAATGAGCAATTTTCAAAATCCTTAGGTAAATTCTGCTTTGCTCTGATAACAAAAATAAATTTTTTGCTCTGATACCAAAATCACATAATCAAATGAGCAAATTTTCAAATTATTAAGCAATAGGCAAATTGTTATGGGAACATGTATCGCATGCCAAAAGAATCAATCTTCTTTTCAAGCAAATGCATTTATAAGTAATTTTAAGTTGGTTGTAAATTTCTATTTATCTTCAAACTACCTATAATGCATTTCATTCCTTTGAAATTCATGCTCATTGATTCATATATATGCTTTTGTTCAAGTATTTTGTCATCATCAAAAAGGGGAGATTGTTGCTCCTTGGATTGATTTTGATGATTACAAAGCATTTGAAGGGATACTAATGATTTTCGCTTGAAAAAGACTTATTGCTTTTCAGGGGCAAAATTATAATTTTACCAAAACCTGATTTGAAAGCATCAAGTGATAGAACAAAAGATTTGTGATTCATTGGTGAAAATTTTATTATTTTTGGACTTGTATTTTGAAAGATATTCATGTTTGAAAATCATGAGTCGACCCATGAGTCAACTCATGGCACAATGAGCTATTTGGCACGCAGATTTTTTGGCTTGGCACAACCTGTGAGTCGACCCATGAGTCGACCCCCAAGGCATGAGTCGACCCATGAGTCGACCCCTGCTTTTTTAGGCCAAAAATCACAGAACCTTGTCTTCTGGTTGTTTTCTGATGTTTTTCCACAGAGGTCGACCCATGAGTCGACCCCCAGGCATGAGTCGACCCATGAGTCGACCCCTGTGACGGGATTTTCCACAACGGCTAGTTTTTAACCCATTTTAAGTACTTTTAATGCTCATTTAATGTGGTCTAACGGCTCTATTTCAGCCCAGAATATTTTCACCATTTCTTAAAGCTATAAAAGGGACAAAAAGGTGGAATCAAAGAAGAATCAAGAAGAGAGATTTTGAAAAAGAGATTTCAAGCAAACTTTTCAGCCCTAAGCAAAAGCTCACTCAAAGCATTCAAGAAGCCTTTAATCCAAGCTCACCAACTCCTCAAGTGCACATTCAAGTCTCCAACCACCTTGAGGAAATCAAAAAGGTCTTCTTCTTCTTGAGTAAAGTGTATTTAAAGTCTCATACGCTCATTAAAGGAGCTTTCTTTGTACTTACTTGTGCTATTCATTGTTATACTTTGTTTGAGTTATTGTTTTTGTTTTGGAAGGGTTCCAAAACAAGGAAAGGTTGATCCGAACCTTGAATCGGAGTGTATTGGGTTGGTTTGTATCCGAGAAACAAGTGGACTAGCTTGGGATAGCTAGAGTCGAAGTTTCCGACGTTTGTATTCGGGTTGAATACAAGATTAGTGGATTGGAATTCTCAAGTAGGAGCTTGGAGAGTGGATGTAGGTGCAAAGTTGACACCGAACCACTATAAATCTTTTTGTTTGTGTTGTGCCTAATTGCTCTTCTTTAACTCTTCATTATTCTCTTGCATTCTTGCATTTAGTCATTAGCCTTGAATTAACTTTACTCTCTCTATTTATTTAGCTATTGTCAAACATTTTTCATAAGACATAAGTTAAGCTTAAATTTTTTTAGAAACCCAATTCACCCCCCCTCTTGGGTTGCATAGCTGGGTAACAAAGAGTAGGTTCATAACCAATTATTTCTCTAAACAATTTTTAGTAATTTTAATTTTTCCCCAGTCCCTAATCAGTAAGCTTTGGCCTCCATTGAAAAGGTCTGGTTAGGTCCAACCATTAACATGACCATACTTGGCCCATCTAGCCAATGAATGATTAGGTCTAACTTTGGTTGGCTAACCTAACCACCATTTAGAAAGATGCAGTCAAGAAATCATATTATGAATGACAATTCCATCAGTCGATAACCACCAGACCTTTGGGCCTCCAATAATTATCCAACTGATGGACCCATTATCATCCACTTAATGGAAGGCTATGATCTAGTTATCACCATAACTATTTTATTTTAAGGACCTAATAATTTTAGAGGATTTAATTGATTTAGAAGAGAAGGTCAGATGATCCAGCTTATCATGATCCTCCCACTGGCTTCACCAAGTCAGCTTAAGGGAGACCATTAAAAAGGCTGGTCTAGGAGCACCTAAGTCAGTCACACTGATTTACCTAGTTGACATGGGTCAGCTCGAATAGTCAAGTGATCCGATCAAAACATAATTTCATCAAGAGATCAGATAAGTTCGATCAGTGGGAGGGTCTGCTAAAGCTTGCCTTAGACACCATCAGAAATGACCAAGTAAGCAGGCTGCCAACTAAAAACCACCAGTCTGGTTTATCTTAGACACCAACTGATTTAATTAGTTTTGATTAGATCAACCTAACAGTTCGTGCTAGACTGCTTAGCCAAGAATCAAGTCCATTTGGTTCTCGTTAAAGACATGGACTTGACCAACTACAACTATTGTAATTGATCTAGAGAATCCTTGACCTAATCTAAGATAACAATTGATTAGATTTAGTCAATTCTCTAATTAAGTCCATCTTTAATCTAATTTTAGGTCTAACCCAATTAATGAACCTAATTTCTACTAACCTATTAACCCAATGTGTTATGGTTTGTGTCTTAGGTTCTTCAATTCACAATCCTAGAACCAAATCAAACAACTTCTTAATTCTCAATTAAGTTTTGGACTGAGGGTTGGAGTTCGGCTTTTCAAAAATAATTTTCATATTCGTAAAATATTTTTACAACATGGTTCTACCAACCAAATTGCATGTTTGATTCATAATCAAAATACAAGTGAAATAAACATGAAACTACTTTAGATCTAATCTAAACATGTTCATGTAATTAAAATAATTTCAACTTTAAAATTGCATAAATTTCTCAAACAAATACATGATGGTTCTTTGCGCAAGAATTATTAACAAAGAGATTTTATTTTAGATTTAAATATCTTTTAAATCTAATAAAACATAAATTTAATCTAGATCACATCTAACAAATTTATGATTAAAGATAGATCTACACAAACTAGGACAACCTTTGCACTGTAAGGGGTAAACCTTACAACAGGACAATCTACAATTCGTGATTGATCTAAAAATTTTAATTTTAGATTTAACAATCAGATTATAAATTAGATCTAATCTAAAAAATAATCTAAGCATGTATAAATAATCATGTAATAAACAACCTAAGCTCTGATACCAATTGAAGGAACTAGAACTAGGGTTTCAGGGTTAGATCTTAAAATTTTTTCAAGATCAGACAGCGAAAAACTAAAATAAATCAAAATTTATCTTATAAAATTAAAGAATCTCTAGATCTAAGATCCTATTACATGATTATTATATGGTATTAAATTAAAAATTAAAATATAAAGAGCAAGAACTAGATGTTGATCATATCAACATATTTCTATACTACATCTAATGTATGTAAAATATAATAGATCAGATCTATTACCTTACAAGTTAGACATTCTGACTTTGTTGATCTGAGTTTGAGGATAATTGTATGAGCCGCACATGTATCCAGTCTCTAGGAGTCATCCACATGAGCTCATGAATCACGATCAGAAGTTCTGATCCAGAAAATCTGCACAGTATGCTAGTACTATGCTGATCTTTCTTCGATGGTCGATCAGATACCTCTTTCTTCTTGATTGTTGCCCAGCTATGCAACCCAAGAGGGGGGGGGGGTGAATTGAGTTTCTAAAAATTTTAAACTTAACTTATGTCTTATGAAAATGTTTAACAATAGCTAAATAAATAGGGAGAGTATAGTTGATTCAAGGCTAATGATTAAAAGCAAGAATGCAAGAGAATAAAGAAGTTCTAAAGAAGAGTAATTAGGCACAACACAAACATAAGAATTTATAGTGGTTCGGTGCCAACCTTGCACCTACATCCACTCTCCAAGCTCCTACTTGAGAATTTCAATCCACTAACTTGTATTCAACCTGAATACAAACGTCGGAAACTCTGACTCTAGCTATCCCAAGCTAGTCCACTTATTTTTCGATTACAAGCCAACCCAATACACTCTGATTCAAGATTCGGATCAACCTTCCCTTGTTTTGGAACCCTTCTAAAATAAAAACAATAGCTTAAATAGAGTATAATAATCAATAGCTCAGAGAATACAAAAAAATGCTCCTTTAATGAGCGAATGAGACTTTAAATACACTTTACTCAAAGAGAAGAAAGCTCTTTTCGATTTTCTCAAGGTGGTTGGTGACTTAAATGTGTACTTGAGGAGTTGGTGAGCTTGAATTAAAGGCTTCTTGAATGCTTTGAGTGAGCTCTTGCTTAAGGCTGAAAAGTAAGCTTGAAATCCTCTTTTGAAAATCTCTCTTCTTTATTCTACTTGATGATTCCCACCTTTTTGTCCCTTTTATAGCTTTAAGGAATGGTGGAGAACAATCTGGGCTGAAATAGAGCCGTTAGATCACATTAAATGAACATTAAAAGCACTTAAAATGGGTTAAAAAATAGCCGTTGCAGAACATTCCCATCACAGGGGTCGACTCATGGGTCGACTCATGCTCATGGGTCGACTCATGGGTCGACCTCTGTGGAAAAACAGCAGAAAACAACCAGAAGATAAGGTTCTATAATTTTTGGCCTAAAAACAACAGAGGTCGACTCATGGGTCGACTCATGCCTTGGGGGTCGACTCATGGGTCGACTCACAGGGTGTGCCAAGTCTGTGCAAGCCAAAAAATCGCGTGCCAAACAGCTCATTGTGCCATGAGTCGACTCATGGGTCGACTCATGTTTTTCAAACATGAATATCTTTTAAAATACAAGTCCAAAAATAATAAAATTTTCACCAATGGATCACAAATCTTTTGTTCTATCACTTGATGCTTTCAAATCAGGGTTTGGTAAAATTACGATTTTGCCTCTGAAAAGCAATAAGTCTTTTTCAAGCAAAAATCATTAGTACCCCTTCAAATGCTTTGTAATCATCAAAATCAATCCAAGGAGCAACAATCTCCTCCTTTTTGATGATGACAAAATACTTGAGTAAAAGCATATATATGAAATATTTAGCATGAATTTCAAAGGAATGAAATGCATCATAGGTAGTTTGAAGATACATAGAAAATTTGCTACCAAATTGAAAATTACTTATAAGTGTATTTGCTTGAAAAGAAGATTGATTCTTTGGCACGTGATACATGTGCCCATTTGCTTGTGTTGCTCATTTACCTAACAATTTGTCTATTACTTAATACTTTGAAAATTTGCTCATCTGATTATTTAATTTTAGTATCAGAGCAGAATTTTTGTTATCGGAGCAAAGCAGAATTTGCCTAAGAATTTGAAAATTTGCTCTTTGCTCATTTGAAAATATCTCATTTGCTCATTTGATTATTTTATCAATTAATTTACTTTTGATTATTTTATCAATTAATTTGCTTTTGATTCTTTTATCAATTTGCTTTTGATTCCTTAATTTCTCCCCCTTTTTGACATCATCAACAAAAAAATTATTTACTCCCCCTTTTTTTTGAATATATTTTTCTATTTCTTTCTTTTTATGAAAATAATTTTACTAATATTACTTTTGTTTACTCCCCCTGAATACAGCAAATAAAAAAGATATACCATTGGATATCATGGATAGCATATATTACAATTCATAATATCTTAAGCATGCACATAATTGAAAGCAACTAAATTTGAAGGTCATACATTAAAAGCCAAAGAGTAGATATATATAATCAAAAAGTGACTGATGCCACATAGTGGTTCCAATACATATACCAAAACATAAAAGTCAACCAGTCAACATCATTACATGGCCCAAAAGATAGATCCTAGAAAGAGACAAAAGACAAGACTAACTACAAGGATCTAGTAGAGCTCATGACTGGATGGATCAGAGTCAGATGAATCAGAGATAGAGTGGGGAGATGAAGGATCACGACCAAGGGCTCGTCCTCTACGCCGTCTACCTCTGCCATGAGTGGAGGTGCCGGCACGAGTGGGCGGGCGAGATGATCCTGAAGGCTGAGAAGCAACAGACTGAATTGCAAGAGAGAGTCTGATAGTGTCTAGAAGGTTCAGAGCTCTCGAAATAGACTATAGCAGTGCAGTGAACTGGATGGATGCATGCTCACTAGAGCCTCTGATCTCTCTCCTCAGGAAATCAAATCCACTCTCCAAAACTCCTCTAAGTCTGGCTGCCTCTGTAGATAGGTCTGAGACCTCAGTGGTGCACTCCTGTGGCTGTGGATGTGCCAGAGCTAACACTTGCCCCTACAAGTCAAGTACTCTCCCAGTCAGTCTCAATATATAACCCTCAAGCTGTTGAATGCGAACTGACTGATCTGAGATCATCTGGAAGACAGTGGAGATGTGAGGGATCAAAGTCTGATCAGATACATCATGTGATGTGGATCCCTGTGCAAAAACTGAAGTGCCCCACTGTCGAGAATGGAAGGAAGCCACACGCTAAGAGATCATCTCTATCTGGTCATCAGCCAATCTGATCTCTGAGGGATGTACTCTGCTGTCTGGCTGCTGGACTGGAGTGTGCCTCCTAGTAGACTCTGAAGGGCCAGCCTCGAGATCTGAAACAAATTGAATGTCTGGAGATGCTGTCCTGATATCATGGAGAGGTGATGAAGGACCTTCTTCCTTAGCTCTGTCCTCAACTCTCTCTTCTGCACCCTTAATCAAACCACCATCAATCCTAGTAAATCCCATGCGGTGCAAAGTATGTTGGTTGATGGTGTCAGAGTGAGAAAGCCTAACTGCTGCCTCCCCCTCAAAACTAACTCCAAACCTCCTGAATATCAAAGTGAGGGCCATACCGAAAGGCAGATGTGCCTTGGATCTATTCAGAGTTTCCCTTATGGCTTCTATCATTAATGCAGAGAGGTTTAGAGGGGTTTGGGTAATCACATGAAACATGATGCAGATGTCTCAGCCTGAGAGGAGGTCATGTCTACCACTTCTTGGGAAGAAAAGCTTTGTTACCAGTTGATGTAGAATCCTCATCTCAATGGACAGGATCTTGGCTTCTAGTTTGTTTAGGCTTCCCGAGTAGGTTCCTCCTAAAATCACATTAATTTCTTCTTCCTTGACTGGGAGTTCCATGTTTGAGTATCCCTCACAGGGTAAATGAAGAATCTCTCCCAAAAGTACAGGATCTAAACAGATATCTATACCCTTAATAGTGGATGTTACTGTTCCATTGCCATAGCTCAAGTTCAGATAAAATTCTCTAACCAAATCCACATAGGTAATTTCTTTAAGAGAGCAGTAAAATCCCCAACCTTGATCTTTGATTTTTGAACCAATGGAGAACCCCTCTTTTTCAAAAAATCTGAAATCTACATTTTTCCCGAGTTCTACCTTTCTAACAGATAAGGAAATTTTACTGGGGCTTAATGGAGACCGAGAAGAACCTGGAGCAGATGCCAAAACAGAAATGGAAGCAGAAGAGGTCTGCGAAGCCTGTCTCTTCCTGCGCATGCCCTCTTCCAACTCGCAGACCGACTTCCTTCTTTGTGGGAGCTTCATTTTTAGAGCCATTTCCACCACCAGAGAAAGCAAGGGGTCTTGGGAGATCAAATATGTGAAGAGATAGAGGGATTTTAGGGGAAGAATAGGAATTTTTGGAAGAGTGAAACCTCGATTTGGAGGAGAAGGGTGGAAGCTAGGGCACGCTCCAACCGCTCCAATCAAGGGAGGAAAATGGGAAGAGCTCGGTTCCTAATGGACGATTTGAGGTGGAAGGGGTGATGGAAGAAGGATCTAGGGGGTATGCCTTGGATTTGGAGAGGAAGAAGAAGAGGACCTTAGGTTTTGGAGGGAGGAAGAAGACGGTGGAATGGGTCGGCTCATTGAATGGGATTTTAATCAAAAAGAGAAGAACCCGTGGGATTTTGGCCAAAACTGCAAGTTTGCCATTGGGTTGACCCTAGGGGGTCGACTCATGGTTCACAAAATTCAGAAAAATTGATGAACGATTTCCAAAAAATTCAAAACTTTGGGAGAAGGATATTTTCTCAATGATCAATTATAAGAATGACAATTTTAAGCTTTTAAGCCCAAGAGAAATGATGAGAATTGAGTTCAAAAAGTTTTTGACATTGATCCCTTGGGATTAGAGAGATATTTAAGCAGATGGATCAAGGATTCTTAGCTCTCTCCTAATTTCATAGAATCTATCTTCCTTTTCTCTTTCACAATCTCTCTGGTATATTGTGGATCCTCTCTCTTTTTCTCTATGGATATTTCATTGATCTCAGGCTTTTTCTTGCAAATTTCGGATCCTCTCTTCTGTTCTTCTCTTTTTCTTCTTTTTCTCTTTTCTCTTCACATTTGATTTCACGTTTGATCCGCTATTTAATCTGCAATTTCTTTCATCAAATTAAGCATTTTGTGGCATTAGAAGCAAGAAAAAATAATTTAGGCAGATAAAGAGCCGTTAGAGGATTTTTAGGAAGCATAAATGGCAATTAAAACGGGCAAAAAAATAGCCGTTGCTGACATTTCCCGTCGCAGGGGTCGACTCATGAGTCGACTCATGCTTCAGGGGTCGACTCATGAGTCGACCTCTGTTGCAAAAACCAGAGAATGCTTTTCTGGAATTTCTTGGCTCAAATTAGCAGGGGTCGACTCGTGAGTCGACTCATGCCTTGTGGGTCGACTCATGAGTCGACTCACAGGTCGTGCCAAGCCAGAAAACTAGCGTGCCAAGGAGAATTTTTGCATGCCAATCAGCTCACAGTGCCATGAGTTGACTCATGAGTCGACTCATGCACTTCAAACCTTCATAACTTCAAAAATATAAGTCCAAACACAATGAAATTTTCACCAATAGATTTCAAATCATTTGTTCTACCAAATGGTACTATCAAATCAAGATTTTAGTGAAATTACAATTTTGCCCTTGAAGAGCATGAGGACTTTTTCATTTTAAAATATTGTATCCCTTCAATCTGCTTTGTAATCATCAAAATCAATCTAGGAGCAACAATCTCCCCCTTTTTGATGATGACAAAATATATGAACAAAAATATTTATGTTAAAGCATTAATTTCAAAAGAATCCATTATAGGTGTATATGCTTGAAAAGAGTATGATTCTTTTGGCATGTAATATAAATGCAAAAATAGTTTGTCCATTTTCTTAAAGATTTGAAAAGGGTATTAGATCATTTTGAGTTCAAGATATATCAGAGCAAGAGAAGATAAATAACTTTTTCTATGTATCAGAGCAAAAATAATTTTTACAATGATATCAGAAAAGATTTTATAATGTATCAAAGCAAGAAAATTTTTAATGTATCAGAGAAAATTTCATACAGTATCAGAGCAAATGTTATAATATATTAGAGAAACCTTCACACTGTATCGGATCAAATGTTATCATGTATCACATCAAGTTGAAAGAAATTGTAGGATGTATCAGAGTAAAACAAATTTCTTATTGATGTATCAAGGTGAGTAAAATTTCAAAAGCAAGTTTGAATATCAGAGCTTATATATAAAAAAAACTTATTTGCATTGTACTCATGATTTTGCTTTTGATGGATAACTTTTTGTTAAAGTTCTGTCTGATACCAAATTTTGATACCAAAAATTTCTCAAAGTTTTGTTTAATCTTTCAATCCTTGTTTTTGTCTAATTTCTCCAATATTTATTTAATTTCTTCAATATTTGTTTAATTTCTTCAATATTTATTTTAATTTAATTTTTTCCCCTTTTCTCATAATTTATGGTTTTGCTTTTTGTCTAATTTCAATTTTTGTTTAATTTTAATTTCTCCCCCTTTTTGACATCATCAAACATAGTTAACTCTTTCTTTTCTTTTTCTGAAATATTCTTTAATTTCTTCCTCTTTAGAGTTTTTCACAGATGTTTGCTCCCCCTTAATATAGCAATTATCAATAGCAAACAACAACAAGGAGAAGATAATATTTCAATAGATGTATCAGAGATTGAAATATAACCAAAATATAATCATTACAAAGATATAGGTAAAAGATGATTTCATTAATATCATAATTATTTCAATACATAAAATTCAACCAGCTAAATGTCAATACATGGCCCCAAGGTATAGATCCTAGAACAAGATACTAACTCCTAGAACCTAGTAAAGATCAAGATAAGTCAATGATCAAGACAAATCATGGATCGGAGTCATCAGATATGGTATGAGAAGATGATGGATCAGAAGTGCGTCCTCTACCCCGTCTGCCTCTGCCACGAGTAGGAGAACGAGATGAACTGGGAGGCTGAGAACGCTGAGATACTAGGGCTGATACCATGAGTCTGATAGAATCAAGTACGTTCAGTGCTCTGGAAACAGATTGAAGTAGAGCAGTGAACTGGGTGGTAGCATGCTCACTCGATCCTCTGATCTCTTTCCTCAGTAGCTCATATCCACCTTCTAATGCTCCTCTGAGCCTTCCAGCCTCTGCAGTGAGGTCTGTGACCTCAATAGTAGACTCCTGTGGCTGGGGATGGGCCAATGCAAGAACTTGCCCCTGCAAGTCAAGAACTCTGCCAGTAAGTCTCCAGACTGTATCCTCAAACTGCTGTATCCTGACGGACTGATCTGAAATCATCTGAAATACAGTGGAGATGTGGGGAGTAATGGTCTGATCAGAAGAAGTAGCTCCAGGTGCAAAAGAAGTACTACTCCACTGGCTAGACAATAAAGAAGCCACACGCTGAGATATATGCTCGATCTGATCATCAGCCAGTCTGAACTCTGATGGAGGTGCTCTGCTCTCTGGCTGATACACTGGTGTGGGCATCCTAGTAAACTCAGAAGGGCCAGCCTCAGTATCAGGAATGAACTGGATATCTGGTGAAGCTGCCCTGAAATCATGTACAGGAGAAGATGGACCTTCTTCTTCTACTCTGCCTTCAGTTCTGTCTTCAGCTCTTTCCTCAGCTCTCTCCTCAGCTCTTTCTTCAGAGCCCTTGATCCAACCACCAACAGTCTTTGTAATTCCCATTCGGTGCAGGCTGTGTTGGTTGAAGGTGTCCACATGTGAGAGCTTGGTAGGTGTCTCCCCCTCACAGCTAACTCCAAACCTCCTAAATACTCTAGTAAGGGCCATACCATAAGGCAAGTGTGCCTTGGATCTGTTCAAAGTTTCTCTCATGGCCTCTATCATAAGTGCAGGGAGGTTTAGGGGGGTCTGAGTGATGATATGAAACATGACACATACATCTCTGCCAGATAGTAAGTCATGTCTACCACTCCTAGGAAAGAATAGTTTTGTCACAATCTGATGCAGGACCCTCATCTCAATGGACAGTAGCTTTGCTTCCAATCTGTTTAAACTTTCTGAAAAATCTTCTCCTAAGATAATTCTGATCCCTTTTTCTTTAATTGGGAGTTCCATATATGAGTATCCTTCACTAGGCAACTGAAGTATCTCTCCCAATATCCTAGAATCCAAACAGATGTCAATCCCCTTTACAGTTGAAGTCACAGACCCGTTTCCATAATTTAGGTTCTGGTAGAACTCTCTGACTAGATCAACATAGGTGACTTCCTTAAGAGAGCAATAAAGTTCCCATTCTTGATTTTTGATCTTGGTAGCAAAAGTAAAGCCTTCTTTCTCAAAGAACCGAAAATCTATATTTTTCTCGGTTTCTACTTTTCTATCAGAAAGAAGATTTACACTGGGGCTTATGGAGGATTGAGAGGGACCTTGAGCAGGTACTGAAACTGGATTGGGAATAGTGGAAGACTGAGCATGCCTTTTCTTTCGGACAATTTCCTCAGGCTCTCGGATTGATTTCCTCCTTTGGGGAAGTTTCATCTTTGGAGCCATATCCAATAAAGTAGCAGACAAGAAGACTTGAATTCAGTGGAGGAGGGATCACAAAAGAGTAAAGAAGAATTTTGGTGGAGAAAAGAAGTAGATTTTGAATGAACGGTGAAGTTCTAGGGCACGTTCCACCCGCGCCTATCACTGCGAGAAAGCACAGAAAAGTTCTTTTCAAGGAGGCGATTTTTGGTGGAGAGAAGGAGGGAGAATTGCCTCAGAATTGATCCTTGGATTTGGAGCAAAAAGAGTTGGAGAGGATGGCTTTCGGAAGGAAGACGACGAGAAGATGAGTCATCTCATAAACAGGGTTTCCCGTTTTAAAAACAATGAACCCGATGGAAGTTGGTGGGATTTACAAGTTTGCCATTGAGTCGACTCATGGGGGTCGACTCATGAAGTTCAGAAAATCAGAAAAAATACAAATAAATTCCAAAAAAATTCAAAATTTTGGGAGAAGGAATTTTGCTCAATGATAAGTTTTTAGAGTGATAGAACTGAGCTTTTGGAATCAGGATAGTTATTGGAAATTGAGCTCTAAGAATATTTGATAATAATTAAGAGAAGTTTAGGCAAATGGATCTAGAATTCTTAGATTTCTCCTAATTTCACAGAATCTATCCTCACTAAGGGCCTTTGTAAAGATATCAGCTAATTGATTTTCAGTGCTAATATATTCAAGAATTATATTTTTGTTTTGAACATGCTCTCTTATGAAATGATGTCTTATTTCAATATGTTTAGATCTTGAGTGTTGTATTGGATTTTTAGATAGATTTATGGCACTTGTATTGTCACATTTTATTGGAGTTTCATTAAGTTTGATTCCAAAATCTTCGAGTTGTTGCTTAATCCACAAGATTTGAGCACAACAACTTCCGGCTGCAATGTATTCGGCCTCAGCCGTAGACAGTGCCACCGAATTTTGTTTCTTGCTAAACCATGAGATTAGGTTAACTCCAAGAAATTGGCAAGTTCCACTTGTGCTTTTTCTATCTAATTTACATCCAGCAAAATCAGCATCAGAATATCCTAACAAATTAATTTGTGAGTCCTTAGAGTACCATAACCCTATAGTTTGTGTACCATTTAAGTATCTAAGGATTCTTTTAACAGCATTCAAATGAGATTCCTTAGGATTAGATTGATATCTTGCACATAAGCAAACACTAAACATGATATCAGGCCTACTTGCAGTTAGATATAATAATGAGCCAATCATACCTCTGTAGTATTTTAAGTCTATGCTTTTACCTTCATCATCCTTGTCAAGCTTACTTGAGGGACTCATTGGTGTGCCAATAGGTTTGCAGTTCTCCATTCCAAATCTTTTGAGTAGTTCCTTGGTGTACTTGCTTTGGGTGATGGAGATTCCCTCTTTTGATTGTTTGATTTGGAGTCTGAGAAAGAAAGTGAGTTCTCCCATCATGCTCATCTCGAACTCTCCCTGCATAAGCTTAGCAAAGTCTTGACAAAGGGATTCATTAGTAGACCCAAAAATTATGTCATCAACATAAATTTGTATAATTAGCATATCATTTTGGTTTCTTCTAATAAATAGGGTTGTGTCTACATTGCCTCTTGAGAAACCATTATTTAGTAGAAATTTGCTTAGCCTTTCATACCATGCTCTAGGTGCTTGTTTTAGGCCATATAAAGCTTTATTTAATCTAAAGACATGATTGGGAAAAGTATGATTTTCAAATCCTGGGGGTTGTTCTACATATACTTCTTCAGAAATATATCCATTTAAAAATGCACTTTTAACATCCATTTGAAATAGTTTGAATTTCATAAAGCAAGCATAAGCAAGTAGAAGTCTAATGGCTTCTAATCTAGCAACAGGTGCAAAGGTTTCATCAAAATCAATTCCTTCTTCTTGATTATATCCCTTAGCAACCAGTCTTGCTTTATTTCTAATTACATTTCCATGCTCATCTAACTTATTTCTAAAGATCCATTTTGTGCCAATTATTGAATAATCTTTAGGTCTTTTCACTAAGGTCCAAACATTATTTCTTTCAAATTGACTGAGTTCTTCTTGCATAGCATTAATCCAGTTATGATCATTTTCAGCTTCTTCAAAAGTTTTAGGTTCAAGTTGAGATACAAAAGCACAATGATTAAGTACATCTCTAAGTGAAGAACGTGTTTTTACCCCATGCATAGGATCACCGATAATTAATTCCTTAGGGTGGTTGTGAACATACCTCCATTCCTTGGGTAAGTCATTTGTACCTTGAGGTTGTTCTTGAATTTCTTCACCTTTCTCATTTTGTTCATCTTCTTGATCCTTGTCTTCTGGAGTTGCTGAATCTTTCAGAGTGATCTCCTTCATACCTTCTATTAGTGGATCTGCATCATCAACACCCTCATTCTTCCTTGAAGGAGGATCGTTAGATTCATCAAAGACAACATGTATGGACTCCTCAACTACTAAGGTTCTTTTGTTGAACACTCTAAATACTTTACTAGTGGAGGAGTAACCTAGAAGGATTGTTTCATCTGATTTTGCATCAAATTTACCAAGTTTTTCTTTGCCATTATTTAATACAAAACATCGGCAACCAAAAACATGAAAATAGGCAATATTTGGTTTTCTTCCTTTCCAAAGTTCATAGGGGGTTTTCTTTAAAAATTGTCTTATTAAAGCACGATTTAAAATGTAACAAGCTGTGTTAATAGCTTCCGCCCAAAAATATTTTGGAAGGTTGCTTTCACAGAGCATGGTACGGGCCATTTCTTCTAAGGTTCTATTTTTTCTTTCAACTACCCCATTCTGTTGGGGTGTCCTAGGAGCAGAGAAGTTGTGGCCAATTCCATTTTCATCACAAAAATTTTCATAGTCATGATTTTCAAATTCTGTTCCATGATCACTTCTAATATTTTGAATTGAAAACCCTTTTTCATTAGTGACTTTTCGATGAAATTTCGTGAAAATTTGAAAAGTTTCATTTTTGTGGGCTAAAAAGAAAACCCAAGTAAAACGAGAGTAATCATCAATTATTACAAATCCATATCGTTTTCCTCCTAGACTAGTGGTTTTAGTTGGTCCAAATAAATCCATATGTAAGAGCTCTAAAGGTCTAGAAGTTGAAATAGTGTTTTTGGATTTAAATGATACTCTAGTTTGTTTACCTAATTGGCATGCATCACAAATTCTATCCTTTTCAAAATTCAATTTTGGCAAACCGAGAACTAAATCCTTTTTGATTAATTTTGAAAGAGAATGCATGCTAATATGTGCAAGTCTACGATGCCACAGCCAACTAGTCTCATTTATTTTAGCATTTAAGGAAATTAGGCATTGCATGTCTAATTTAGTTAAATCATTCAAGTCTACCATATAAACATTGCCATGCCTATGTCCTATAAATTTAATGCCATCGTTAATAGGACTCGTCACAATGCATACAGTTGATTCAAAACTTACTTTATACCCTTTATCACAGAATTGACTAATGCTGAGTAAGTTATGCTTTAAACCTTTAACAAGTAAAACATTCTCAATGTATTTGGAGGGAGTGATACCAATGTTACCTATCCCGATGATCTTTCCTTTGCCATTATCTCCAAAGGTGACCATCCCTCCATCCTTAGCATCAAGCGTGATGAATTGTGATTCATCACCAGTCATGTGTCTCGAGCATCCGCTGTCAAGATACCATTTCCTGTTTCCTTCTTGGGATGCTAGACACACCTGCAAGCACAGATCAAGTTTCTGTCTTAGGTACCCAAGCTTTCTTGGGTCCTTTCAGGTTAGTCAGAATGGTTCCTTTTGGAATCCATATTTTCTTTGTGTTTGCATATTTGTTAATAAGACATGTGTATGATTTATGTCCTATTCTTCCACATTTAAAACAAGTAATATTTGTAGGCTTTTTGCTTGAATAATTTGCATAAATATCCTTCAAAAATTTTTGTTTCTTCAGGGGTTTATAACCAAGTCCAGCCTTATCATATATAGCTTTCTGATTATCAAGGATCATATTTAGCTTGTTTGAACTTAAGGTGAACTTATCTACTATAGATTTCAGCCTGTTAATTTAATCCTTAAAGTTTTTATTTTCTTGAATCAATGTGAATTTTTCAATTGAAAGAATTTCAGCTTGTTTCACTAAGGACTGATTTTCCAATTTCAGCTCTTTGTTTTTCTTCCCTAGTTTCTTTAATTCATCAATTGAATCATAGAAAGCTTCATGCAATTCTTCAAAAGTAAATTCACTAGTGGATTCAGAAGTTACCTCATTTTCATGTGCCATCAGGCACAGATTGGCTTGTTCGGTTGAGGTTTCCTCGTCGGAGCTTGAGTCATCACTCGCACTCCAGGTCGCCATCATTGCCTTCTTTTTGAATTTCTTTGGACCTTTCTTCAATTGAGGACATTCGGATCTGAAATGTCCTGGCTTCTTGCACTCGTAGCATATAGGGGTTTGATCTTTCTCCTTTTCTATACTTTGATCCCCTTTTGTAAATTTCTTTCTCATCCCCTATTTCCTTTTTCTTAGAAACTTCTTGAATTTCCGGGTGATGAGAGCCATCTCCTCATCCTGATCTTCATCTTCAGAGTCATCTGTTTCATAATCAGGTGAAGTTGTGGATTTGAGGGCAATGGTTCTTTTCTTTTTGATTTCATCCTCTTGATGTTGCATCATGCTAAGTTCATGAGTCATCAAGGATCCAAGAAGCTCTTCTAGAGGTAGAGTGTTCAAGTCCTTTGCTTCTTGGATGGCAGTCACCTTGGCTTCCCAAGTTCTTGGCAGTGACCTGAGAATCTTCCTTACAAGTTCACTGTTAGTATAAGATTTGCCAAGACTCTTTAAACTATTGATTATATCAGTAAAACGAGTAAACATAGCAGTTATGGACTCATCATGCTCTATTTTGAATAATTCATATTTATGTACAAGCATGTTTATTTTAGACTCTTTTACTTGATTTGTTCCCTCATGGGTGACTTCTAACCTATTCCATATTTCTTTAGCAGATGCACAAGTAGAAATGCGATTAAATTCACTAGCATCTAGTGCACAATAAAGAACATTCATAGCTTTGGCATTTAATTGTGCCAATTTCTTGTCAACCTCATCCCATTCTTTCTCGAATTTGGTTGACTCCTCACCATCTATAATCTTGGTGGGTGTGTGAGGACCATTCACTATGATACTCCACATATCATAGTCGAGTGCTTGTATGAAAATCTTTATCCGAGCTTTCCAATAGGTGTAATTAGACCCATTGAAAAGTGGAGGTCGGTTTGTTGATTGCCCCTCAGCTAGAGAAGTTCCAACATGGGTTGCCATAGATCTTTGGCTCTTTGATTGTTAGATCAAAGAAGGGCTAGAGCACTGGCTCTGATACCACTTGTTGCCCAGCTATGCAACCCAAGAGGGGGGGTGAATTGGGTTTCTAAAAATTTTAAGCCCAACAAATAACTTATGAAGAACAAAACAATGGCTTTAAATCAATATTAATTACCTAAAGTAGTATTGCAAGGATATAATAAAGAAATAAGATAAAGCGATAAAGCACACCACAAACACAAGGATTTATAGTGGTTCGGTGCTAACCTTGCACCTACATCCACTCCCCAAGATCCCACTTGAGAATTTCAATCCACTATCCTTTGTATTCAACCCGAATACAAAACATCGGAAACTCCGACACTAGCTATCCCAAGCTAGAATACAAGACGTCGGAAACTCCGACCCTAGCTATCCCAAGCTAGAACACTTGTTTCTCGGGTACAAGCAAACCCAAAACACTCCGATTTCATGTTCGGATCAACCTTTCCTTGTTTTGGAAATCCTCCAAAAACAAGAGCAAAAACTCACAAAGAGTAAGAATATTTAGAGCATAGATGAATACAATAACAGCTCCTTAAATGAGCAAATATAACAATAAAAGCTTTACTCAAATGAAGAACCCCTTTTTCAGATTTTCTCAAGATGAATGAACGGTTGAACGCTTGAGAAGAGGTTGATTGTTGATTGAAGATCTCTTGAAAGCTTTGAACGATCTCTAGATCAAGGTTGAAACGATAGGCGTGAAGAATTCTCTCCTTGAAAGATCTTCCTTTTCTCTTTCACAATCTCTCTGGTATATTATGGATCCTCTCTCTTTTTCTCTATGGATATTTCGTTGATCTCAGGCTTTTTCTTGCAAATTTTGGATCCTCTCTTCTGTTCTTCTCTTTTTCTTCTTTTTCTCTTTTCTCTTCACATTTGATTTCACGTTTGATCCGCTATTTAATCTGCAATTTCTTTCATCAAATTAAGCATTTTGTGGCATTAGAAGCAAGAGAAAATAATTTAGGCAGATAAAGAGCCGTTAGAGGATTTTTAGGAATCATAAATGACAATTAAAACGGGCAAAAAAATAGTCGTTGCTGACATTTCCCATCGCAGGGGTCGACTCATGAGTCGACTCATGCTTCAGGGGTCGACTCATGAGTCGACCTCTGTTGCAAAAACCAGAGAATGCTTTTCTGGAATTTCTTGGCTCAAATTAGCAGGGGTCGACTCATGAGTCGACTCATGCCTTGTGGGTCGACTCATGAGTCGACTCACAGGTCGTGCCAAGCCAGAAAACTAGCATGCCAAGGAGAATTTTTGCGTGCCAATCAGCTCAAAGTGCCATGAGTTGACTCATGAGTCGACTCATGCACTTCAAACCTTCATAACTTCAAAAATATAAGTCCAAACACAATGAAATTTTCACCAATAGATTTCAAATCATTTGTTCTACCAAATGGTACTATCAAATCAGGATTTTAGTAAAATTACGATTTTGCCCTTGAAGAGCATAAGGACTTTTTCATTTTAAAATATTGTATCCCTTCAATCTGCTTTGTAATCATCAAAATCAATCTAGGAGCAATAATTAGAAATTCAGTTAGTCCAGTACCAAAGCACAGTGAGTTGCTTGTAAGTCACTGAGGTGATCTCAGGTCTAAGGGATACTTATACCTATATCCCATCAAAGTCATTCTCGACAGCAAAATGCTCTGGAGTTGGTCACGTTCAATGATGATGTACCCTTACATCTCACCTGTATGCCATACCAGTGTCTCCACACTCTTTGGTTAAGAGGACAACCAACCCATATGGCCTACAGTGACCTATGCTCGATAGAAGCTGTCATCCTTATTAACAGCGTATCGTTTGGTCGTAAACAGTTTTAAGGACTAATCGATAAATCCTCTCTTTATCAAACTTAAATAATCCTAAGAACATCATAACAACGGAGTTCATTAGAAGATGAAAGCTTACGATGAAAATATCAAAAATATATTTTATTTATTAATAAGTCAATTATAATACTTGGTTGCTCAACCATCAACAGCTTGACGATTGGCTTTTGGGACATGTTTCCCAACAACTCCCCTTGTCCTAAAGCCACTCAACACAGTATCTATTACCCATCATTGACTTGTGGTTGTCGAACTCGTTTATCATTAGGGCTTTAGTGAAGGGGTCGGCCAGGTTCTCCTTTCCGTCGATCTTCTGAAGATCGATGTCCCCTCGATCCACGATCTCTCAGACCAGATGGAAGTGACGCAAAATGTGCTTCATCTGCTAGTGTGCTTTAGGTTCCTTCGCCTGAGCTATGGCATCAGTGCTGTCGCAGTAGAGCAGGACTGAACCATCGAAGGAGGATGCTACTCCGAGCTCGGTGATGAATTTCCTCAGCCACACAACTTCCTTCGTGGCATCCGATGCTGTGATGTACTCTGTTTCACAAACAAAGTCTGCCACAGTATGCTGCTTGAAACTCTTCCAGCAGATAGCTCCACCATTCAGAGTAAAGATATAACCCGACATGCTTCTGCTGTCATCATGGTCAGATTGAAAGTTGGAGTCTGTGAACCTCACAAGTTTCAGATCTGGCTCACCATAAACCAACCATTGGTCCTTAGTATTTCTCAAATACTTAAGGATGGCTTTAACCACTTTCCAGTGATTTTCTCCAGGATCAGATTGGTATCTACTCACTACTCCTAGTGAGTATGCCACATCCGATCTTGTACATGTCATGGCATACATGATAGATCCCATGGCTGAAGCATATGGGACTCTACTCATACGCTCTCTCTCTTCAGAAGTTATCAGACAATCCTTCTTAGAGAGAGAAATTTCATGGCCTATCGATAGATAGCCCTTCTTGGAATTCTCCATGCTGAACTTCTTCAGCACAATATCTATGTACGTGGACTGGGATAACCCAAGCATCTTTTTAGATCTATCCCTATAGATTTTCATCCTTAGGATGTAGGATGCTTCACCCAAGTCCTTCATGGAGAACTGCGATGATAACCAAACTTTTATTCCCTGTATTGCGGGGATGTCATTTTTGATTAAGAGAATGTTATCCACGTACAAAATAAAGAATACCACAACTGGACCATTTGCCCATTTATAGATGCAGGGCTCTTCTCTATTTTTAATGAAGCCATACGTTTTGATCACCTTATCAAAATGCATGTTCCAACTTTGAGAAGCTTGTTTCAATCCATAAATGGATCTCTGAAGCTTGCACACCTTGGACTCATCTGTGGATGTAAACCCCTCAGATTGTATCATATACACCTCTTCGGTCAGCTTTTCATACAGAAAAGCTATCTTTACATTCATTTGCCAGATCTCATAATCCAGATGGACAGCTATTGCAAGCATTATCCAAATGGATTGGAGCATTGCCACAGAAAAAATATCTCGTCATAGTCAATACCATAACGTTGACAATACCCCTTGGTAACCAGACGGACTTTATAGATCTCCACCTTTCTGTCTACGCTCGTTTTTTTTTGAACACTCATTTACACCCAATGGATTTAACTCCTTCAGGTGGGTCAACTAATATCCATACATTGTTGACCTTCATGAACTCCATTTCGGATTTCATGGCTTCAAGCCATTTCTCAGAATCAGGTCTCTGCATTGCATCCATTTTGACGTTGAAAATGGCACAACTAGTCTTGTGCCTCTCCATGTCATCAGGTGTGCCAAAGACATTCTCCAACACTTGAAGCATGTCCTTTGGCTGAGCCATCTCAAATTTGTGACTGAACTCATCGCTCATGGCAGCCAGCATGATGCAGCGCACCGTGGTCCGATCACTGAGCCACTTCTGGTAAGTATCTCTGACTGTTCCACATGCATTGGCAGCTGGCTCCTCAAGTGAAGAATTCATTATCACATATAGGATCCGTTCATGCTCTAGGACTATCTTCAACTTTCAGTACCAGCTACCGAAGTTGGGTCCCACCAACTTATCATTATCCAACAATGATCGGAGCGATAGGAAGTGGCCATATCTGTACAAAGAAAAATCATAACCTAATTAGTAATTGATTCATTAAACCTAAAGATTTGGACTTTAATCAAAAGGTTTCTCTCACTATTTTATTCGAATTGATAGCCTCTACCTCCAATTTGAGGAATTACCCTAATTTCTTAGTGGGTACTAGAATCCACTTAGACTACACACAAGCCCAACTTTAGTTGGCCAACCCATGTACATGTAAGGGTACGTTCATAACCAATTATTTTTCTACATAATTTTTAGTAATTTTAATTTTGCCCTAGAAACCTAATCAGTAAGCTTTGGCCTCCACTATAAGGATCCGGTTAGGTCCAACCATTAACATGACCATACTTGGTGCATCTAACCAACGAATGATTAAGTCCAATTTTAGTTGGCTCACCTAACCACCATTAGAGAGACACTTCCAAGTCGTCATATGATGAGTGATAATTTCATTAGTCAACAAGCACCAGGCCTTTGGGTCTGCAATGATTATTGAGTTAATGGACTCATTATCAAACACCTTAATGGGAGGCTATGACTCAGTTATCTTCATAACTTTATCATTTTAAAGATCTAAAATTTTAGAGTATTTAAATAATTTAGAGGATGAGGTCAGATGAACCAGCTTATCATGATCCTCCCACTGGCTTCACCAAGTCAGCTTAAGGGAGACCATTAAAATGGCTGGTCTAGGAGCACCTAAATCAGTCACACTGATTTACCTAGTGACATGGGTCAGCTCGAATAGTCAAGTGATTCGATCAAAACATAATTTCATCAAGAGGCCAGATAAGTTCGATCAATTGGAGGGTTGGCCAAAGCTTGCCTTAGACACCATCAAAAATGGTCAGGTAAGCGGGCTCTCAATTAAAAACTACCGATCTGGTTTACCTTAGACACCAACTGTTTAATTAGTTTTGATTAGATCAATCTAACAGTTCATTCTAGACCGCTTAGCCAAGAATCAAGTTCATTTAGTTCTCGTTAAAGATATGGACTTAACCAACTACAACTATTATAATTGATCTAGAGAATCCTTGACCTAGTCTAAGACAACAATTGATTAGATTTAGTCAATTCTCTAATTAAATTCATTTTTAATCTAACCATAGGTCTAACCCAATTAATGGACTTAATTCTCACTAACCCATGAACCCAATGTGTTATGGTTTATGTCTTAGGTTCTTCAATTCACAATCCTAGAACCTAATCAAATAACTTCTTAATTTTTAATTAAGTTTTGGGCTGAGGGTTGGGTTCGGCTTTTCAAAAATAATTTTATATTTATAAAATAATTTTACAATATGTTCTACCAACCATATTGTATGTTTGATTCATAATCAAGATGCAAGTAAATAAACATGAAACTACTTTAGATCTAATCTAAACAGGTTCATGTAATTGAAATAATTTAACTTTAAATAATTTTTTTGCATAAAAATAGTTAACAAAGAGATTTTATTTTAGATTTAAATACCTTTTAAATCTAATAAATCATAAATTTAATATAGATCATATCTAATAAATTTATGATTAAAGATAGATCTATACGAACTAGGACAACCTTTGCACTGTAAGGGGTAAACCTTATAGCAGGACAATCTTACAGTTCGTGATTGATCTAAAATTTTAATTTTAAATTTAATAATTAGATTATAAATTAGATCTAATCTAAAAAATAATTTAAGCATGTATAAATAATCATGTAATAAACAACCTTAGGCTCTGATACCAATTGAAGGAACCAGATCTAGGATTTCAGGGTTAGATCTTGAAACTTTTTCAAGATCAGGCAACAGAAGACTAAAATAAATTAAAATTTATTTTTTAAAATTAGAAAATTTTTAGATCTAAGATTCTATTATATTTTATTACATAGTATTAAATAAAAGATTAAAATATATATAGCATGAACTATATGTTGATCATATCAACATATTTCTATACTACATCTAATGTATGTATTAAACAATAGATCAGATCTATTACCTTGCAAGTTAGACATTCTAACCTTGCTAATCTGGATTTGAAGATGATGTTGCAAACCGCACACACATTCGATCTCTAGGAGTCGTCCACACGAGCCCACGAATCTCGACCAAAGTCCTACTTCAGGAAATCAGCACAGTATGCTAGTACTGCGCTAATCCTTCTTCGATGGTTGATCAGGTGCCTCCTTCTTCTTGATTTGGGCTCTTAAAGATGAGAAGTAGGAGGAGGAGTTTTAAATTAAGAAGCTCTCAGAAAACTCAAGATGGAGGAAGGAAAGAGATGAAACTAACAACCCTAGAAGAAGACCCTCTTCTTCTTCTCTTTACTCTCTCCTAGACACTCTATCTTGTGTCCATTATATCTCCATGACCCAAAGGTTTTCTCTCTAATTTTGGTTTTTCCAAAGGTCCTTCAAATCTCTATGTTCTATAAAATTTCATAAAGAAACTCATTTTATAGAGAGAGATATATAGAGTCCTTGTCTAGGTCAAATACCTAGTCCAGGCTTATCCAAACATGGCAAGATAAGGGTGCCCAACTCTTGGACACCTCCTCTTTATTTTCATGCATGGACCACCAGCAAAGGATGCACAATATGTGCACTAAAATCTATAAAAATATCAAAAAAAAAATTGAATAAATTTGATACAAAAAGAAAAGAGTTTTGGATTTATAAAACTCTATCTCATAGAATTTGAAATCCAAACTTATTCCTACTTTGATTTGATTTACAACTACTTTCTATGTAAGAAAAAAGAGTGAAAACTTTTTGGATGTGGGAAAGACCTGGGAGAGGGCTTTTGTCACACAAAATAAGAGGAGATTGGCATGGAATAAGAGAGAGGGCATGGGGGGGCTTATGTGGTGCAAGGTGGAATCCTAGTCTTACTAGGATTCTATCTTATAACTTATTTTAATTTGGTTTCTCAAACTAAATCAAATCAAAATTAGATTAATCTAATTAAAATAGGTTTAACCCAATTAAAAATTTAATTTAATCAGATTAAATTAGATTTAAATTTAATTTAATTTTTTAATCAAATTAAAAATTAGGTTGACCCAAGTCCTAATTAAACTAGGACTAGTTTTTTTCTTGCACCTGACTTATCTAATAAACTAATTGAACTTGATCCAATCAAGCCCAATTAAATCTAATTAAATCATATTCAATTAGACTTAATCTCATCCCATTGCTTAATCAAATTAAGCCAATTAGCAATCAAATTGCTAATCGATCCTCCTGCAACATGGTACTAGGTTAAATGTCAATCGTATTGATCATTTAACCTAGAACGATTCTTAATCATTGATCAACCATCCAATCAGATCATGAACTCTAATGTGTTGACCTCATAGGTCTGAGCCTAAACTAATAGTATATAAATAAATTTTTGTACCAATCAAAGTGACCATCTAGTAATGATACCCGATGACCGGATAGGTCGAATGTGTAAAACAACATCCTTAGAACCCATGCAATATAGTTTTCATATAATTCATCCCCTTGACCAAAATGATCATAGGATATCTCAGAGTTCAACTGTCAACTTTAATCAGGTTGTCCACATTGTATTTCAAAATATCAAATCCATCTGATGGATTACTCTGGTCAAGATTTTGCTAAATTGAAATACAGTGACTCATTCTTCTCCAACTCTTGGGGTGGTCAATCTCATCTCGATCATACTCTGACTTCGCAAGTACTTGACTATGCCCAAAGCCTTCCGTTACTGAATTAAAAATTATTAGTCCAGTACAAAGTACAGTGAGTTGCTTGCAAGTCACTGAGGTGATCTCAGGTCTAAGGGACACTTATACCTATATCCCATCAGAATCATTCTCGACAGTAGAATGCTCTGGAGTTGGTCAATTCAATGATGATGTACTCTTACATCTCACCTATATATCATACCAATATCTCACACTCCTTGTTAAGAGGATAACCAACCCATATGGTCTACAGTGACCTATGCTCGATAGAAGTGTCGTCTTATTAACAGCCTATCATTTGGTCGTGAATAGTTTTAAGGACTAATCGATAAATTCTCTCTTTATCGAACTTAAATAGTCCTAAAGACTTCATCATAAAATGGAGTTCATTAGAAGATGAAAGCTTATGATGAAAATACCAAAAATATATTTTATTTATTAATAAATAATTACAATACTTGGTTGCTCCACCGTCAACAGCTTGATAATTGGCTTTTGGGACATGTTTCCCAACATTAAGATCCTACTGCCTAAAAAAATTCTCAGAGTAAGAATTTTGGAGGAGAAATTATCCTAAAGAGTTAGTGTCTTGATCATAGCCCTATGGTCATTGTTGGAGGGCAAACACTTGGACGTCTGATGGAGGTTCTGTCAGATTTTAGAAGAAGCATTGCAGGTATTCTTCTATAGTTTGAATTTTATTATGAATATATGTGTTATGATTGTTAATCATCAAGGAGATACTAGTTTAAAAGTTTAATATTTAAATTTTTAAAATCTATTATGCTTTCGCTATGCATGTCCACCCCGAAACCCTGCAATAAAGGGGACTCAATACATGTCGAACAAGGACACCTAAATCAGTCATACTGATTTTCTAGTTATCATGGGTCAACCCCAATCATTAAGTGATGTAATCAAAATATAATTCATCATGTTGGTCAGGTAAGTGAGATCGATGGGAGGGATATGCCATTAACTCGATATAGACTCAATCTATGCGAGTAGCTCCCAATTAATGACCATCGATCAAAGTTGCCATACTTACCATAGACACCAACTGGTTAGTCATTTTTAATTTGATCAACTTATAGACTTGGGTTCGACCACAAAGCTATGATCAAAGTCTGTATTGGTCTAATCAAAGACATGGACCTGACCAACTACAACTATTGAAACTGATCAAGAGAAGAAATTCACCCAATCAGAATTAACTTTTAATTAGATTTGATCAATTACTAACATGATCCATTATCAATGATTTTTAATTCTAGGTCTAACTCAGTTAAATGGACTTGACTCAAGCTAACCCATTAACCCATGAATTATGAAATTAATGCCTCAGATCTTGATTCTCCAATCTAGATCGCTTAATTCTCAATTAAGTTTTGGACTGACATGGGTTCAGGTTCGGTATTTGAAACTAAATTTTAATTTTATAAAATATTTTTATAATCAATCATTTAATGATTAAAATCTTAATTTTAGATCTAATATATATTATTTTAGATCAAAATAAAATCTTAAATTTTTTTTCATTATTTATCATCATAAAAAGATCGGCAACATCCCTATATGCCATAGGAGATTCCATCGAATAGATAAATAGGGTTGCAAAATCTTGATTTCTCCTATAACCAGATGGTTATGAGGATCTATCTAATTAGATTACTATACTACTTAAATTTTAAATTAATTATTTAGATCTAATCTAAATAATCAAAATTAGATTTTATAAGTATCAGCATAAATTAGGACAACCTTTGCACTGTAAGAGATAAATCTTACAGTAGGACAACCTTATATCAGTTTGTACAATCAGATCTATAACTAATTTTAGATTTAAATATTATATATCAAATTAATCTAAATTAAATTATAGATCTAAATATAAATAATATCATCTTATATGCAAAAAATTCATGGCATAAGAAATCGGGCTCTGATACCATTTGAAGAAAAAATGGATAGTTCAACGCATATTTTTTTAAAATTTTACAGTAAAAAAATAAAAGATTAAATATTTTAATCTTCTAAATATATCTTGGATCAGATCTAAGCTACTGTTAAGAATCTATAGTATAAAAAAATTATATATAAAATTTGATATAAAATAAAAAACTGTATCGATCACGTTGATGTCCTGAATCTAATCTAACCTTTAGATCACATTGATTGAGTTCATAACTCATCACTTTTTTGTAGATCAATAATCTTCACTATTGGTAGGTATTGTATAAAGCTCTCACTGATATTGAGTAGCTGTACAAGTCATCTAAACTCCACAGATCATCCACTCGAAGCTCTAATCGAATCTTCCTTCACAGGAGTGCTAGCTCGCATCGAAGGTTCTAAATGGCTAATTCAAGCTCCTTTTTTTAGATCTCTTGAACTTCTCTAGATCAAAAGATAAAGCTTTACAAGGAGGTGGTGGTATGGGAGATTGAACAAGACTCACTCTTGTATGTTTCTTCTCACAAAATCTAGAGTTGAAACCCTAAAACCAACCCTATACCTCACGCCCAAAAGGAAGATCACTTCCTCTATTTCTTATGCACAGAAGCCCAACCCACTCTCAACTTTTCACATCCTAACTTTGCGATTTCTCATATCAAAAATCATTCTTTTTCTTGTACAAAATTGATCCCTTCTTAAGGATGGCGTCCCATGGAAGATAAGGATAAGAAGGAGGTAGTTTCGATTCAATTTCAAATGTTGGTTGATCCTTATCACCAATTCAAATCAAATTTGAATTAAATATTGAATCAAACTTTATCTTCTTCTTAAAAACTTAGAAAGTGGTTGACCAATATCAGAATAGCATAAAAAATCTCATGCAAAAATACTTTGTGCATGGAGAAAGGTGATGGCATGAAGAGAAGAGTCTAACTCAATTTGGACTCTAGATTTTTCATTCAAATTCAAATCCATTTGACCTCAAATTTAAACCAACCAATTTTAATTCAAAAAGAGATTAGATGTGGGCATAGAACTACTTCTGGATATGAGAAAAAAATTCACATAAAAAATTTCTCGCATGAAGAATAAGAGGATGCAGAGAAAGGAGGTGCAAGAGATTTGAATTCGAATTGATTTCCTCATCCAATTAGATTTTTAACTCAATTGAATTAGGTTAGATCTAATTGGATCACTAAAACTAATCTAATTAGATAAAAAATAATCTTGATTAAATTTTAATCAGATCAAAAATTAATCAAACATAAATCCTGATCAAATTAGGAATCGAACACCTTTAGCGATTAGGTCATCTCATAACCTAACAAGGTCAAACCAAATTGAATCTAATTCAATTAGATTTGATCCAAACCTCAATGCTCATCAAATTGAGCTAATTAATAATTTAATTACTAATCAATCTCCTATAATTCATCAATAATTAGTAAATTGATTTATTGCTACTTTTGCACAGGGTTATCATCAATCGAATTGACTGTTTTATCCTAGAATGATTCTTAATCGTTGATCAGCCATATGATCAGTCAGAATTTTTTTTGAGTGTGATCCCATAAGTTTGAATCTAAGCTGGTAGTATAGGAACAATCTTCTTATACCAATCAAAGTGATCATTTAGTAATGATATCGACATCCGGATAGGTTGAAAGATTGCAAAGCATCATTCAAGAATCTATTGGCATATGGTTACCATATAATTCATCCTTTGACCCAAATGCTCAAGGTAATCTAGATTTAACTGTTAATCCTAATATGGTCATCCATATTATATTTTAATTTTTTAAATCCATCATATGGATTATCCCGACCCCAATTTTACTAAATTGAAATACACTGATACATTTAACTCCTACTTATTCAGAGAGTCAATTTCATTTTGACTCACACACCGACTTTATAAGTACTTGACTGTGCTAAAAAATTTTCATCATTGAATTAAAAATTCAGATAGTCTGACACCAAAGTACAGTAAGTTGCTTGTAAGTCACCATGGTGATCTCAGATCGGAGGAAATTATGTCTATATCCTTTGGAGCTACTCTTGACAGTAGAGTGCTCAGTAGTTGATCACGTTCAGTAAAATATACTCTATATCTCATTGCATGCTATGCCAGTTCTCCATACTCTTTGATTAAGAGGATAACCAATGTACATGGCACACAATGACTATACTTGATATAGCTATCATCCTAATAATAGTATATCATTTGATCATAAATTTAAGGTTTAAGGACTAAATGATATATCTTTCTATATCGAATCAAATAGTCCAAGAACTTCATCACATAATAGGAGTTCAATATAAGATGTACGTAGTGATAAAAAAATTAAATAATATTTATTAATTTAATAATTTATATATAATTATAATAATAAGCTCAACTGTCAACAGACTGATGATTGGCTTTGAGACTTAATTCTCAACAGGTCGGATATCATGCACTCGGTGAGCTATGTATCAAGATTCATGAGCAATCCAAGCAAATTACATCTATCTATAGTAAAGAGAATTTTGAAGTATTTACAAGGCACAAAAAAGCAAGGAATTAGGTATGTTAAAGAAGAAAATAATTTCTTGATTAGTTTTACTGACAGTGATTGGGCAGGATCCTAAGATGATTGGAAGAGTACTTCGGGATACCTATTTTGCCTTGGGACAAAGGTGATATCATGGAGTTCCAAAATGCAAAAAATAGTTGTATTATCTTCAGCACAAGCTGAATATATTGTTGCCAATGATACTGCATGTGAAGCTATTTGCTTTGAAGACTACTTGGTGCTATGCAAGAAGAACAAAAGGAAGCTACAATCATTTTTTTGTGACAACATGTCAACTATTGCAAAGACCAAGAACCCAGTGTTCCATGCAAGATCGAAACATATTGAATTGAGGCATCACTTTATCTGAGATTTAGTGAACAAGAAAAAAATACAATTGAAGTTTATCAATACAAATGAGCAGCCAGTAGATTTTCTCACCAAAGCAGTGAGTGTTGAGAAATTTGAGAAATTCAAAAAGTTGTTGAACATTGCAAATTAAGAGGGGGTGTTAAAATTAATTTACAATTATGATGTCAGTGAAGAAGTTAAGAATTTTTCAAAATAGTGAAGATAGTTTTGTGTCTCTTCATATTTCAAAGTGACCTTTTGATATTTTGATGTAACTTTTCATATACTGAAGTGACTTTAGCTATTCTATGTATGTTCTCATTTTCCAAGATACCTTTAATATTTGTGGTATCAGAAGGGTCACAAATCAATAATGTATGGGGTTGCCTTGTACTCATCAATGTATGAAAAAAAAATAGAATTTCATATCAATATATATTTTCAGCATACAAACTTCTCTTGCAAGTGCTATAGCATTGCATACTTAGCATATTTCCTAAGAATTTCTTCCTTCTTTAGCCTTCTACACTTCTGCAACCCAATAGATCATAGCTGGAAATCTAGAATAGGTTGACATGTCACTATATTTTTTTAGTACATTTTTGCCATTTTTGATAAAACAAATTTCTCCACTAGGATGCCACTAGGTTTAGGTCCACTAAGTCAAAACTTATCCAATTCTACATAAGATTTCATAACCAAAAGATATATTCAAATTCTAAACAAAATATAATGGATTTGGAAACAACAACAATAGAAAAAAAATCCTACACTGAGGGGTGCAGCACTGGGCATTAGTGCAATTTTTTGTGTTCTTGTAGTTGGGTCACAATATTTGTACGGCTAACTTGCCAAAGTAGTTGGGTAGGAATATTTGTGTGAATAACCTACCTTCATTTGAGATTTGGGCCTAAAACAATGGAGAAAGAATGGCTTTCTGGCCTTTACGTAGGATAATGGATGTATTTCTCACATGAAATTAAGAAGGATTCACCTTCTTTTGCATAAATCCACTATTTGTGAAATGATCATTTTGATATCTATGGAAATGAACAAATGAAAGTTTTGGGGATAATTTAGTACCCAAGTCGAAGATATGTGTTAGTAGATAGATGCTAGTAGAAGAGTATATGACAAAGCTTATTGAATACCTAAGTGGGACACCAGATCTTGGGTAACTTTGGCTTCTAACTTCGATAGCAGATACTAACATAGATCGACAGAAGATCATATAAAGGAATATACAGAAACGGCCTAGTGGCATCACTAGGGACAAAGGTGCCCGATCCCATATGGAGACAAACCTGCCCCGAACCCATAGAGAGTAGTAGGGAAGAAGTCATCTAGTACACAATCCAACCCAAGCTTTGACCTCAATCGATCCTCACTTTAGTCTTTGATCCAAACTTTGTCAATCATCTCAATCTCGACAATAGCACAACTAGTCCCAACCATCTTCTAGCTTCAAACCGCTTTAAAACACCACCAACCGAAGCTAACCTGAACCAAAGCAGTCTGATCCCACTTGCACTCTTATTTCAAATTTAAAATTGCACTCCAGTTGGTTCCAGAATGGATAAGACAAGTGTAATCGCCCAATCCGAAGAGTTTCAATTGAAAATCTCATCATGTCACACCTAAATCGGCTACGTAACCCACCTGATGTTGGGATACGTAGGGGTTTCATGTATGCATTTCAAAAATTTTTTAATAGAAGAATATTAGATTAGACTATTTAATCTACAAATGCATAAATAAGATCTGATCTTAAAATTTTTACAAATAAATTTATAACTTAAATTTATATGCATAAAAATCTGAATCTAAAATAACAAGCATGTGAACCAGAAAATAATATTTAGTAATAGATCTAATCTACTACTTCTAGGATTCCAAACTCAATACTTGAGAGTGGATAATCAAACTCCATGTTTAAAAATATAGATCTGAAAGTCCTCTCTAATCACTCATAGCCACATAAGTATCCGACCTCTATGGATGGTCGACACGAAGTCCTTAGACCGATCAGCCCTCTGTGGGTGTGCTAGCTTGTGCAGTCAGCTTTTGATGGTAGATCTGACTTGATCTCCTTTTTGATCACCTCAGACCTTTTCAATGTTAAAGATGGATTAGAGAAGGATGCTAGATGGTAGAGAAAAATAGAGAAAGATACTCTTCTTTTTAGTTTTTTCTTTATCCAGAAATCCTAGAACAGTTCTAGATCTCTCACCCAAGAGGAGATCGGTCTCCTCCTTTGTTAATTCCAAGGAAGACAGAAGCCCACCCAAACCTCATGCCCTAAAGAAGGTTTTCAGCCCCTTATTTCCTCTTTTATGATAAAAATCTCTTATAAGTTGGTGCACAAAATTGTAGCCATGTAATAGTTGTCGCACAAACCAGGTTAGATAGGATAGGAGCTGAAATTTGTTGTAAGTCAAATCATTTTGAATTTTAATTTAACTCTAACTTTTTTCATCCTTATCTACTTAAAGAGAGACATACCAAAAAAATTTAGGCATAGAAAATAATCAGAAATACTTTCTTTTCTCACACATAATGGGTGCCTTCACAAGAAGCTAACATGTGGAAGGATAGGGATAGGATTTTAGGTTGAAATTCAAACTATTTTGAATTCAATTCAAAACCAATCAAAACCTATCCCTAATGGGTGACTAAAGAAGGGTTAACTTTTAGTTTTCTATGTATAAACTAATTTTATATGGTGAGAAAAGGCATGAGACCTTTTGGATCGTGCAAGGGAGAGAGTACCAGTCATCTGGGATTCTAAGGTTTAACCAATTGAATTTCTTTCAAACCCAATCCAATTAGATCCAAATAGAATATGATAAACCTAGTCTAATTAGGCTCTATAATCTCAATTAAATCTATTCAAATAATAAATTAATTAAGTCATAGATCTGATTAAATCAGGATCATTTCTCTCTTACCGATTAGGTCATCTCATAACCTAATCAAATCTGATCTAATTGAATCCAATTCAATTATACTTGATCCAGACTTTAATGCTCAATCAAATTGAGCTAATTAGTGATTAATTGTTAATTAATCTTTCATTAATGATAGAGTTCAAGTCCCGTAGGACTTTCAGCAGAGTCTCCATCCAGTGAGACTCTTTACCAGAGTCCTATCCACTGAGACTCTTCAGATTAGTCATGTGATGAAAAGAAACTTCTAATGTGTGTGATCCCATAGGTTTGAACCTAATTAGATAGCATAGAAGTAAATTTTTATATCAATCAGACTAATCATCTAGCAATGGTACCTGATGTTCAGATAGGCTGAATGTGTGCAAAGCAACACTCAAGAATTTATTTGGATATAGTTACTGTATAATTCATCTCTTTGACCCTTGATGCTAGGATCACTTAGAGTTTAAATTGTCAACTCTTAACAATACATCTATTATGTGTCTCAATCTAATAAATTCTGTGACTCCTCACAAGGATTGCTCTGCCCAAAGTCTTATTAAATTGAAACACAAAATATTTTCTTCAATCTTTTGGAGTAGTCAATTTCATCTTGACTCAGCACCGATTTCATAAGTACTTGACTGTACCCAAAATTTTTTGATCCTGAATTAAAAATTTAGATAGTCTGACACCAAAGCATAGTGAGTTGCTTACAAGTCACTATGGTGATCTCAGGTCAGAGGGAATGCTTGTACCTATATTCCTTCAGAGTGACTCTTGACAGCAGAGTACTCTAGAGTTGGTCATGTTCAGTAAAATATACTCCTACATTTCACCTGCATGCTATACCAACGTCTCACGCTCCTTAGTTAAGAGGACAACTAACCTATATGACACACAACAATCTGTACTTGATATGTCTATCATTCTAGTAATAGCACATCATTTGGTCGTGAACTCATCTTAAACTAAATGATAAATCCTTCTTTATCGATTTAAAATAGTCCTAAAGACTTTCATCATAATACAGAAGTTTGATATAGAAAATATATAAGCTTATGATGAAAAATTATCAAATAAATATTTATTAATTAATTAATATAAATTATATCATATAGCATAATCGTCAATAGGCTGATGATTAGTTTTGAGATATATTCTCAACAACTCCCACTTGTACTAAAGCAATCGGTATAGTATCATATACCCATCTTTATTTTGTGATATTCAAACTCCTTTACTGTCAGAACTTTAGTTAATGGGTTGGTTCGATTCTCTTTTTCATCAATTTTTTGAAGATCGACGTCACCTCGATCTACGATCTCTTGAACAAGGTGGTAGCGATATAGAATATACTTTATCCACTGATGTGCCTTCGACTCCTTTACCTGAGCAATGGCTCCAATACTATCACAATAAAGTAGAATTGGACCATCAATGGAGGGTGCCACTCTAAGCTTGGTGATAAACTTCCTCAGCCACATAACTTTTTTTACAGTATCGGATGCCGCAATGTATTCTGGCTTGCAAACTGAATCGGCTATGGTGTACTATTTGAAACTTTTCCAGCAGATAGCTCCACTATTTAGGATAAAGATATATCCCGACATACTTTTGCTATCGTCACGATCTGATTGAAAACTAAAATCAGTATATCTCACGAGTTTCAAGTCAGATACTTCATAAACGAGCCACTAGTCCTTAATATTTTTCAAATACTTAAGGATGATTTTTGCAACCTTCCAATAGTTCTCATCCAGATTTGATTGATATCTGCTCACTACTCCCAGTGAATATGCCACATTCTATCTCATACATATCATGGTATACATTATAGAACCTACTACCGAGGCATATGAAATTCTACTCATATGCTCTCTCTCTTGAGGGACTATCGGATAATCCTTCTTCAAGAGAGAAATTTCATGGTCTATCGAAAGATAGCCTTTCTTAAAATTCTTCATGCTGAACTATTTTAGCATGGTATCTATGTATGTTGATTGAGAGAGTCCGAGCAGCCTCTTAGATCTATCTCTATAGATCTTCATCCATAGAATGTAGGCTGCTTCTCCCAGATCTTTTATGGAGAATTGTGACAATAGCCACACTTTTATTTCCTATAATGCAGAGATATCATTTTTGATTAAGAGAATATCATCCACATATAAAATAAAAAATATAATTACTGAACCATTAGCCCACTTATATATACAGGATTGCTCTCCATTCTTAACAAAGCCATAGGTTTGATCACCTTATCAAAATATATGTTCCAACTCTGAGATGCTTGCTTCAATCCATAAATAGATCTCTAAAGTTTGCACACCTTGAACCATCTGTGGATGTGAACCCTTCAGGTTGCATCATATACACCTCTTCGTTCAGCTCTCCACTTAAAAAAGTTGTCTTCACATTAATTTGTCAAACTTCATAGTCCAGGTATGCTGCTATCGCAAGCATGATCCGAATAGACTTGAGCATTTTCATAAGAAAAAATATCTCACATAGTCAATACCATAATGCTGATGATACCCCTTGACAACCAAATGGACTTTATAGGTCTCAACCTTCCCATCTGCACCCCTTTCTCTTTTGAAGACCCACTTACATCCTATGGGTTTTATCCCTCCAGGTGGATCAATCAATGTCTATACATTATTGATCTTCATGGACTCCATTTCAGATTTTATGACTTCAAGCCATTTCTTAGAGTCGGACCTCTGCATTACATCCATGTAGGTGACTGGATCTTATTGTTCTCTTTGAGCTCAACAGGATCCTAGTTCTGAATAAAAAAATCTAAGTATCTGTCTGACTGATGTGGTACTCTATTGGATCATCTTAAGGATGTTTATATATTGGGCTTCGGATTTGATCTTATCAAACTTGATTTAAATTCAGTCACTGGTGTCAATTCTTCTACCTGTCGAATTTCATCATGCTCAACTTTAGAGGTACTTATTCCTTTACTAAAGAACTCTTTTTTCAAAAAGTGTGCCTTACTGCTGCCAAATACCTTTTGTTCAACTGAGAGGTAAAAGTAATATCCTCTCATTTCCTTAATATATCCTATGAAATTATACTTATTGGATCTAGGTCCAAGCTTATTGGTTTGTAATTGTTTGACATAAGTCGGATACCCCCAGACCTTAAGGTAAGTGAGGTTCGGCCTATGCCTTGACCATATCTCATATGGTGTCTTACTAATTGACTTGCTTGAAATATTATCGAGCACAAAATAAGCAGTCTCAAGTGTATATCCCCAAAAAGAGATCGATAGACTTGCAAAATCCATCATAGACCGAACCATGTCCAACAAAGTTTGATTCCTCCTTTTTGAGACACCATTATACTATGGTGTCCTTGGAGGAGTCCATTGTGAGAGAATCCCATTCTCTCCAAGATATGTTAGAAATTTACTAAAAAGATATTCACCCTCTTGATCAGATCGAAGAGTCTTAATATTTTTTTCAGTTTATTTCTCTACTTCATTACGAAATTGTTTGAATATTTAAATGATTCGGACTTGTGTTTCATTAAGTAGACATACCCATACCTAGATAGGTCATTTGTAAATGTTATGAAATAGCTATACCCTCCTCTGGCACTAATATTCATAGGTCCAGATACATCACCATGTATTAGACCTAGAACTTCACTAGCTCATTCATCTTTTTCAGTAAAAGGTGACTTAGTCATCTTTCCAAGAAGACAAGACTCATAGATCGGTAATGATTCACAATCATTGATATTGAGGATATCCACTTGTGCTAACCTGTTTATCCTACTCTTATTAATATGATCAAGCTTGCAATGCCAAAGGTAGGCATCTGTGATATTATCTAATTTTGGATATTTGTTTGGAGTGTACATTACACTCACAGACTAAGACAAAATATAGATGCCATTTCTTAATTATCCTCCCATTATTGTAATACCATTCATAATAATATCACAATAATCATTCTTTATTGATAAACTATAACTATCTTTGGCCAAAAGGCCAACAGAGATTATATTTATCAAGAAAGACGGATAATACTAACAATCACTTAAAATGATACTATTAGACTTGAAAACAAGCTCGACGACTCCTAAAGTCCAGATTGAAACTTGACTTTCATCTCCCATATTTAGGAATCTCCTATCATTCTTAAATTTTCTACTAACTTGAAGTCCTTGCAATGAATTGCATATGTAAACTGGACTTCCGATATCTAATATCCGGTAGTAGTATCACATATAGAAAAATTACAAAGTGTTATCACATAAGCACCTTGACCAACAATTAATTGCTTGTTTCTCTTTAGCCTATTTGGGTCATAGTCTACTTGACTCATTTCAGTCCTAAACTTTTTAGCTAGATTGGGCTCAAGACCAATGTTCAACTTCTGATATTGGCTATCGAAGTTGGGTCCAATAAGCTCATTACTATCAAACAGTGAGTGGAGTGATAAATTACTAGCCATTTTTGTAAAGAAAGAAAAATACAGACTTAATTAGTATATGAATTAATCAAATCTAAAGACATAGACTTTAGTCTAAAGGTTCTCCCATTATTTTATATGAATTGATAGTCTCTACCTTCAATTCGAAAAATTACCTTCATTCTTTAGTGGGTACTAGAATCCACAGACTGTATATAGATCTGAGTATGGCTTGGCCAACCCATATGCATCTATGTATAGGTTCTTAATCAATCATTTTTTCAAATAATTTTTAGTAATTAATTTTATCTCTGATTTTATTTCAGTAGGCGATGGGCCTCCATTGAAATTCTTGGTTAGGTCCAACCATTAACATGAACCTATTCAGTGATTCTAATTAATGAATAATCAGGCCCAAGTATGGCTTGACCAATCCAACCATTCATCAGATAGTACAATAGAGTCATCATATGATGAATCATAATTCTATCATTTAGAGAAACATCAAACAGATGGTGCCTACAATGTCAATCAGAAATAATGGACCCATTACCACTCATCTTACTGGGAGGCTATGATCTAGTTATCACCATAACTAGCTCATTTTATGGATCTAATAATTTAGAAATTTTGATTAATATAATTTAATAGAGTTAAATACATAGATCAGCTAATCTCAATCCTTCCACTGACTTCACCAAGTCAGATCAGGGTGGACTAGAAATAAGCTGGTCGAACTGATAAGGCATCAATCCTTCTACTGATTTTACCAAGTCATATCGAGGATAAAGACATGTCAAACTATGGGCACCTAAATCAATCAAACTGATTTTCTAGTAAGCATAGGTCAACCCTAATCATTAAATGATTTGATCAAAATTTGATTCACTATATTGACCAGATAAGTGAGATCGATGGAAGAGATATGCCATTAACTCATCATAGACTCAATCTATATGAGTAGCTCTCAATTAAAAACCATCGATCAAAATTGCCAAACTTATCTGAGACACCAACTAGTTAATCAGTTTCAATTGGATCAACTTATGAATTTGGATTTGACTACTGAGCTCAAGATCAAAGTCCATTTGGGTCTAATCAAAGACATAGACTCGACCAACTACAACTATTGTATTGACTCTAGAAAAATTTTAATTTAATCTAATTTCTCTCTTTAGTTTATTTAATCTTTGATTCTAACCATAGTCTAACCCAATTAGGAGGATCTGATCAAGCTAACCCATAAACCTATCATCCATATTTTAGGCAAATGATATTAGATCTTTAATTCATAATTTTAGATCTAATAGGTTCAACTTAATTCTCAATTAAGTTTGAGGCTGTGGGTAGGGGTTCAATGTTTAAAAATAATTTTAAATTTTATAAAATATTTTTATAATTAACTTTTATGCATGATTATTTAGATCTGAAATTTGAATCGATTCACCCCTAGATTGAGCCGACTCATCACAATAGGTCGACTGAGTTTTGAGATTTAGTTAACTTATTGATGATGAATTATTAATCATAATTTTTAGCCTGTTATATTGAGTTAGCTCAATAGAAATTGAGCTAACTAACCAGGATCCTGAGTCGACTCAAACAATACTAAGTTGACTCAATAGATGAACTACAATAATTATATTAATTTTAAATCAAAATAATTTTATATAAATAGTAATAAAATCAATCATAAATTATTTTAAAATTATTCTTGTTGGGTATAAAATACCCTCCAGCCGAAGTTCGTGATGGGAGTGACCCTCCGGGGATCCAACTGACTTTCGACCTCTGGCAACATCTCTTCAAACCTCCCGGGCGGCCGAGCCTCTGCCACAATCTCAAATTTTACCGACGGACAGGACCCCGCCAGCATCGATCGGATTCTTCGCGACGTCCAGACTCCTACGGGAGCCGGACTCCGCCCATGACTTCACCTGCAGGCTCCGCCCGGACTCCTACGGGAGCCGGACTCCACCGACGACTCCTGCTGCAGGTAAATTTCATCCGAACTTCTATGGGATCCAGACTTCGTCCCTGATTCTAATTGCAGGTAAACTCCGTCCGGACTCCTACGGGAGCCGGACCTCGCCCACGACTTCATCTGCAGGCTCCGCCCGGGCTCCTAAGGGAGCCGGGCCCCGCCCATGACTTCACCTGCAGGCTCCGCCCGGACTCCTATGGGAGCCGGACTCCGCCCAAGACTTCACCTGCAGGCTCCACCCGGACTCCTACGGTCGGACTCCGCCGATGACTCCTATTGCAGGTAAACTTCGTCCGGACTCCTACGGGAGTCGAACTTCGTCCCTGATTCTAATTGCAGGTAAACTCCGTCCGGACTCCTACGGGAGCTGGGCCTCGCCCACGACTTCACCTGCAGGCTCCGCCCGGACTCCTACGGGAGCCGGACTCCGCCGATGACTCCTGCTGTAGGTAAACTTCGTCCGGACTCCTACGGGAGCCGAACTTCGTCCCTGATTCTAATTGCAGGTAAACTCCGTCCGGACTCCTACGAGAGCCGGACCTCGCCCACGACTTCATCTACAGACTCCGTTCGGACTCCTACGAGAGCCGGACCTCACCCACAGCTTCATCTGCAGGCTCCGCCCGGGCTCCTACAGGAGTCGGGCACCACCCACGACTTCACCTGCAGGCTCTGCCCGGACTCCTACGGGAGCCGGACTCTGCCCATGACTTCACCTGCAGGCTCCGCCCGGACTCCTACAGGAGCCGGACTCCACCGACGACTCCTGCTGCAGGTAAATTTCATCCGGACTCCTACGGGAGCCAAACTTCGTCCCTGATTCTAATTGTAGGTAAACTCCGTCCGGACTCCTACGGGAGCCGGACCTCGCCCACGACTTCATCTGCAGACTCCATCCGGACTCCTACGGGAGTCGGACCTCACCCACGGCTTCATCCGCAGGCTCCGTCCGGACTCCTACGGGAGCCGGACCTCGCCCATGACTTCATCTGCAGGCTCCGCCCGGGCTCCTATGGGAGCCAGGCCCCACCCACGACTTCACCCGCAAGCTCCGCCAGGGCTCCTACGGGAGCCGGGCCTCGCCCACGACTTCACCTGCAGGCTCCGCCTGGACTCCTACGGGAGCCGGACTCCACCGATGACTCCTGCTGCAGGTAAACTTCATCCAAACTCCTACGGGAGTCGGACTTCGTTCCTGATTCTAATTGCAAGTAAACTCCGTCCGGACTCCTACGGGAGCCGGACCTCGCCCACGACTTCATCTGCAGACTCCATTCGGACTCCTACGGGAGTCGGACCTCGCCCACGGCTTCATCTGCAGGCTCCGCTCGGGCTCCTACGGGAGCCGGGCCTCGCCCACGACTTCACCTGCAGGCTCCGCTCGGACTCCTACGGGAGCCGGACTCAGCCCATGACTTCACCTGGAGGCTCCGCCTGGACTCCTATGGGAGCCGGACTTTGCCGACGATTCCTGCTGTAAGTAAATTTCGTCTGGACTCCTACGGGAGTCGGACTTCATCCCTGATTCTAATTGCAGGTAAACTTCGCCCGGACTCCTATGGGAGCCGGACCTCGCCCACGACTTCATCTGCAGACTCCGTCCGGACTCCTACGGGAGCCGAACCTCGCCCACGGCTTCATCTGCAGGCTCCGCCTGGGCTCCTACAGGAGCCGGGCCCCGCCCATGACTTCACCTGCAGGCTCCGCCCGGACTCCTACGGGAGTCAGACTCCGCCCATGACTTCACCTGTAGGCTCCGCCCGGACTCCACCGATGACTCCTGCTGCAGGTAAACTTCGTCCGGACTCCTACGGGAGCCAGACTTTGTCCCTGATTCTAATTGCAGGTAAACTCCGTCCAGACTCTTACGGGAGCCGGACCTCGCCCACGACTTCATTTGCAGACTCCGTCCGGACTCCTACGGGAGCCAGACCTCACCCACGGCTTCATCTGCAGCCTCCGCCCGGGATCCTACGGGAGCCGGGCCCTGCCCACGACTTCACCTGCAGGCTCCGCCCGGACTCCTATGGGAGCCAGACTCCACCCATGACTTCACCTGCAGGCTCCGCCCGGACTCCTACGGGAGTCGAACTCCGCCGCCAACTCCTGCCGCAGGTAAACTTCATCCGGACTCCTACGGGAGCCGGACCTCGTCCCCAACTTCAATTACAGGTAGACTTCACCCGAACTCCTGTGGGAGGCAGACTTCGCTCGTCTCCAGCCCCAGCTGCGGGAAAACTCCATCCGAGCTCCTGTGGGAGCCAGACTTCATCCCCGACTTCAACTGAAAGAAGACTCCGTCCGGGCTCCTGCGAGAGCCGGACTCCAAGCTCCTCTCAGACGGATAGCTAGCCACCTCTCTCCATCAGACACCCGAGCCGAACTCCGACCGATAGGCCTGGACCCCCTGGCAGGCTGCAGCAACGGCCATGACTCTGCTCCACCTCCTGCGACGGATTCCACGCGACCCCATCACTCCTTGACAGGCCGTAATAATGGCCATGATCCTGCTCCACTTCCTGCGATGGATACCGCACGATTCTTCCATTCTTTGGCAAGTCGCGACAACGGACGTCGCTCTGCTCCCCGTGGTGGACTCCACGTAGCACACCCCGGTGATAGCCACGGGTCCGCTCCACTACTCTCCGCAACAAACTTCTCCGACTCTGGGCGGCCCACTGCCAGACGGTTACAGGCATCGCTATTAGTTTGTTGCCCCCTCCGCCTATAAAAGGGAGGGACCCCAGATACGTTATTCTCTAAGCTCTCATTTTTACCTAGAAACTCTGCTAAAATTTTCGTTCGAGCACTCCATTCTTGTTGAGGTAGAGAACTGACTTGAGCGTCGGAGGATCTTGCCGGAGTAACCCCACCTCCGATTTAGACTTCTTTTGCAGGTCCCGACGGCGACCGCGACTCCAGCTTTTCCGACGCAGGTGGATTTTTGCACCAATAGGATTGGCGCTAGAGGAAGGGGCATGAATCTCCGCAGTACCCTTGTTCTTCAAGGAGCGCTCAACGGGATTGCCCCCAGGCATCTTTTTCGACGCCCTCTCCTCCCTCCTCCACTTGGTCTTTGCTCGATGCCTCCCTGTAAGGCGTCCACACGATGATTCACGGCCTCCGCGGCCAGATCTCAGGCTCCGACCTCACCTCCAGTTTCCCATCCTCCTCCTCCGACGACGATGATGGCGGTCGGTACGAAGCAATTTGATCTGCTAGCACAGTAGGTCAGAGGCCTCACTGAAGCTGTGCAGGCCATGCAGCAGCAGCAGTAGCCACAGGCATCAGTGCACCCGGAAAGGGTGTCACCGGAACACCAGAATCCGGCGGTGGGGCGGGCCACATGGGCCAGCTGCCCCATCTTCCCTGGGAAGACGAACCCGAGGGTGGAGAGCCCTCAATCGGATCATGACTCCACCCCTGGAAGATCCCTGCCTCCATTCTGTCAGAGGACCCTCGAGACCCGAAGTCGAGAGGATTTCATGGACCGGAGACTCCAGGAGATGAACCGACGGATCGAAGAACTCCGCCACGCTCCCCCCACTTATGGTGAGGATATTTGCACTGACCCTCCCTTTTCTCAAATGATCATACAGGAACCGATCCCGCCAAACTTCAAACTCTCCCAATTCGAAAGCTACGATGGGACTTCGGACCCAGTTGATCATCTGGAGGCCTTCCGAATGATGATGCTGCTTCATGGCACACCTGACGCCATTCTGTGCCAAGCCTTCCCATCCACCTTGAAGGAAGCGGCGAGAAACTGGTACTCGATGCTGAAGCCGGATACCATCTTTTTCTTCGATCAGATGAGCCACCAATTTGTGGCCCATTTTGTCAGCAGCCGGTGCCCCCGGAAGGGTTTGGAGTCCCTCATTAATATCAAGCAGAGGGAGGGGGAGTCCATCCGGGCCTACATCAACCGTTTCAGTGTTGCAGCATTGGAGGTCCAAAATTTGGATCAATCGGTAGCAATGGCCGCTCTGAAGGGCAGCCTTCAGAAGAATGACCTTTTGTTCTCCCTGGAGAAGAAGTACTCCAAAAATTTTGCTGATTTGTTGGCTCGGGCTGAAGGGTATGCCCGAGCGGAGGAAGCCTTCAAAATGAAGGATGAGGAGACTGCGAGAGAGCGGCAGGCGGGAGACTCGGGTAAGCCCGCAGTCGAAAAGAGGCCGAGAGAAGTTCGGCCGCATTCTCGATCCCCTCCTGGGCACAAACATGTCCATACTCCTCCCCGGGTACGTAGGCAGAGAAGTTTGGATCACGGGGTTTGACAGGGTTCTCCATCGGGAAGAATCCGCAACTACGCCCCCCTCAATGCCTCGAAGACCCAGGTACTGATGGAGGTCAGGAAGCAACTCCCTAAGCCAGAGAGGATGCGCACACACCCCAAGAAGCGCAACCCCAACAAGTTCTGTCTCTACCACTGTGACCACGGCCATGACACGGAGGAATGCATCCAGCTTCGAGACGAGATCGAGGAGCTCATCCGACGAGGTCGACTCGACAGGTTCATTCGACACTGGCCTGAGGGTAGAGAAAATCGGCCAAGGGCCTTGCCGTAACCTGAACCACCAATCGGGACCATCGACTCCATCACCGGAGGGCCTCAAGGGAGAGCAGACCTCCCACGACCATGGAACTCAGGAAACCTGTAAATGTACTACTCACGACTTTGCTTCGAAAAATTTCTTTCGACTTCGCATGTCTTTCCCTTTCGGCATGGACTTGTTACGATTGGGGGCGACCCCTTCAAACAATTAAAACAAGGTCATGTTAGGAACAGGAGGAGAACCTCGTCCTAACATGAGCAAAATGAAAGTCCGATTATTTTAAGGTCGGACCGGAGGAGAGGCCCATATAACAGCCCTTGAGTGCCCCACGGCCATATTAGGGACAGGAGGAGAACCTCGCCCTAACATGAGCAAAATTGAAGGCCCGATTCCTTTTAGACCGGATAGGGGGAGAGGCCAAACAGCGTCCACATGTGCCCCCACAGCCTTGTTAGGGACAGGAGGAGAACCTCGCCCTAACATGAGCAAAGTCGAAGGCCCGATTCTCTTAGACCGGATGGGAGGAGAGGCCAAACAGCATGTGCCCCCACAGCCTTGTTAGGGACAGGAGGAGAACCTCGCCCTAACAAGAGCAAAGTCGAAGGCCCGGTTCTCTTAGATCGGATGGGGGGAGAGGCCAAACAGTGCCCACATGTGCCCCCATAGCCTAGTTAGGGACAGGAGGAGAACCTCGCCCTAACATGAGCAAAGTCGAAGGCCCAGTTCTTTTAGACCAGATGGGGGGAGAGGCCCTTGCGATGACCCTTATGTGCCCCCACAGCCCCGCTGGGAACAGGATGGGAACCTCATCCTGACCTGAGTTGGGATCGACTACGTCAAGAACAGAAGGAGAACCTCATCCCGACGATGATAAAAACTCAGCCGCCCAACCAAATTGGATAAGGGGAAAAGTCCCCTCAATGGCACCTCTACACTTCTACGCGATCCTTA
>NC_025996.2:55796234-55830215 GCF_000442705.2 Elaeis guineensis | reverse complement strand
ATTCGGATGATATCATCAGGGTTGACAGTTTAACCCTGAGTCATCCTAAACACAGGGGTCAAAAGGGATGAATTATACGGTGACCATATTCATGTAGGTTCTGAATGTTGCGATTGTGATTATTCGATCTATCCGGTCGTCGGGTACCATTGCTAGATGGTCACTTCGATTAGTACAGGAATTGGTTCCTGTGCTACCGGTTTAGGTTCGAACCTGCGGGGTCACACACATTAGAGGTTCCTTTCTGATCTGATGGCTGATTATGAGTCTTATCTATCTGGGACTCTATGATTGAGAATTAGGATTTTTTAATCATGAGTTCCACACATTTTGGGTATCGGGGTCAAAATTTTGAATTTCAAATTTTGAATTTGAAATTTGAACTCTTTGATCAGGGTTTCATATCGATGGTCTCTGATGCCTGATTGCCCATCGGATTTGGACTCAATATTTAAGAGAGGTTTAATTAGTGATTTAATCACTAATTAACTCAATTTGATTGAGTAATTATTTTTTGGATCAAGTCCAAATTGAATTGGATTCAGTTTGGATTGACCCGATTAGGTTAAATGTTGACCTAATCGCTAAGGTGGTTTAGTCCCTGATTTGATCAGGGGTTAGGTTTAGTTAATTCCTGATTTGATTAAAATTTTATTGAGCCTAATTAAGCCTAATTATGTAGGGTTTAATCTGGTCTAATTGTGCTTAACCTATTTTAAACTAGGTTGGCTCAATTTGAATCAAACCACCATGTTTTAAATTCCCTGCGACACCCAACTTTCTTGCACCCATTTGAATTCACGAGAAGAAATTCTCGTGAAATTTTTCTCACACAAAACCCTTCCCCACACCCTCATTTGTGTGCCATATGGATGGATAAAATAATTAGTTAGCCATTCAAATTCAAAGCATGTTTGAATTTGAATGGATAACTTATCACTTGCCCTTTCATCATTATCCATTTTGTGCGCCACATTACTTACATGAGAAAAGGTTTCTCATGAAACATTTTCCACGCACAAAGAGCTACGCCCCTTCTCTTCTCACACCCAAAAGGATAGGGATAAGTTGGTTTTCGTTTGAATTCAAATTTGATTTGAATTCAAATGTGTAACCTCTTGTCTTTATCCTCTCACGCGGATAAGACACGTTTGACGTTGTTTTAAAAAGAGGAGAAAGGTGGAACGTGCGTAAAAATTTTAGGAGAGAAACTTTGGGTGTGAGGAAGGCTTCTGTGTAAGGTGAAGGTCCAAAACCTTTCGAGAGAAAAAGAAAGAAAAGAGAGAAAATTGGGCGCAGGGTTTTTGGTGTGTACCCTAGGGTTTCTACCTAGGGTTCGGGAAGTGAGATTGATGTGCCACGAGTGTCGTGAGTCCACCAAATTTCAGGGATAGATCCATCAGCCTCTCAAGCAACTGTGCAGATGATTTGGAGCATCCGAGAAGTCAGCACATATCGATCGAAGGAGTTCGATCAACATCTGCCATCAAAAGGGTGAATCATGAACTAGCATTCGTGAGGAGCTGATCAGATGGGAGCTTCGTGTGGATGATCCGCAGAGGCCAGACATTTGTGTGGCTGTGATGTGACGATCAGAGCCTCCCGACGGTGATCAGATTGCTGTGATCGACTACCCGCAAAAGGTGATGTGTTCTGAACACAGTACTGTAAATGTTTACTGATTCAAATTTGAATTTTAAATTTAAATGCATGCTATTGTATCATATTTAGATCCTAGTGTAGGGTTAATTAATATTAATTAATGAGATTAATTAATAATTCTACTGTAAATAATAATTTTGAAAAAGTTTTAAAATTACATTTTGCCCCTGCACTAAATTTTCGCTTTAAATGGTATCAGAGCATGGTTCTAGAATATGATATACATATGCATGCGTAGATTAAGGTGTAATCTATAAGTTTAAATTTGAAATTCAAAATTCAAAATTCGAAATTCAAAAGATTTGAAATTTGAAATTTGAAATTTGTTAGAAGTTTCAAATTTAAATTCAAAATTTGAAATTTGAAATTTGGTTGAAATCTCAAATTTGAAATTTGAAATTTGAAATTCGAAATTTAAAATTTGAAATTCAAAATTCAAAATTTGAAATTTAAAATTTGGTTGAAATCTCAAATTTGAAATTTAAATTTGAAATTCGAAATTTGAAATTTGAAATTCAAATTCAAAATTTAAAATTCAAAGATTGAAAATTGAAATTTGAAATTTGGTTGAAATCTCAAATTTGAAATTTAAAATTTAAATTTAAAATTTGAAATTTGAAATTTGAAATTCAAAATTTAAATTTTGAAATTAGTATATTTAGATATACTTGATCCAAGTAGCAAGTAATCTATTTGGGTTGGTTGCCATGGCCGTTCGGTCATAGGAGAAAAGTAGGGTTTAAAGGCCCTCTCTTCCCATTCGATGGGGTCTCCTATGGCGGTAGGGGTGCCGATGCAATTATATCCCATGCCGATGAAGCAGCGAAAGGACTTAATTAAAAAATTTATCATGAATGTGTTAGATTAGATCTAAAAGAAAATTTATGATTTATTTTGAGTTATTTTTTGTTATGAAATGAGCAATAGAATTGCTGTTTATGAAATGTGCTGACCCGTTTGTGAAATGAGTTAACACATTTGGTGAACAGAAAATAAAATCTTTCAAATTTGAAAATTATTTTCGAAATGCCAAACCCTGACCCATCAGCCCAAGTACTTAATTAAAAGAATTAAGAGTTGTCTAGTAGGTCTAGAATTATGAATTAAGACCTAAGACAATTGGCATAAACTTGTGGGTCAATGGGTTAGATGAATTAGGTCCATAATTGGGTTAGACCTAAGGTTAGTTTAAAAAATGGACTAAATGGAGTAATTGGTCAAATCTAATCAAAAGTTGAATTAGATTAGGTCAAGGATACTCTAGACTCAACTTCAATAGTTATAGTTGAATGGGTCCATGTCTTTAACTAGACCAAGATGGACTTAATTCATGGCTACGCGGTGGAGCCCTATTTACTAAGTTGATCAAAATTAAAACTAATGAACCGGTTGGTGTCTAAGGTAAGTTCGGTAGTTTTGACCAGTGGTTCTTAAGCGGGAGCTACTCACATTGATTCGATCATTGACGAGTTAATGGCAAATCCCCACCACTGATCTCACTTACCTGGCCAATCTGGTAAGTTAGATTTTGATTAGATCACTTTGGTGATTAGAGCTCACCCATGTCATTAGGTAAATCAGTATGATTGATTTAGGTGCTCCTAATGCCAGCTTTAATTAAATCTTTTTTTAATCTGACTTGATGAAGTCAGTGGGAGGATTGAAATTGGCTGGATGATTTTTTCTCTACTATTCTTTAAATCCTCAAAATTATTAGGTCCCTAAAATGATTAAGTTATAATGATAACTAAGTCATAGCCTCCCATTAAGTGAGTGATAATGAGTCCATTAGTTCAATGATCATTGGAGGCCCAAAGGCCTGGTGCTCATTGGCTAATAGAATTATTATTCATAATATGATAATTTGATTGAGTCTTTCTGATGGTGGTTAGGTTGGCTGGCCAAAGTCGGGCCTGATCATTTATTGGTCTGATTCACTAAATTAAGTCATGTTAATGGTTGGACCTAACCAGATCTTTTCAGTGGAGGCCAAAGCCTACTGATTAGGTTCTGGGATAAATCAATTACTAGAAGTTGTTTAGAGAAACAACTGGTTAAGAACCTACCCATAGATGCACATGGGTTGACCAACCAAAGTTGGGCTCGTGTGTAGTCTGTGTGGATTCTAGTACCCATTAAGGAATTAAAGTAATTCCTCGAATTGGAGGATGAGGCTACCAGTTCGTAAAAATATTGGGAAAAACTTTAGACTAAAGTCCAAGTCTTTAGTATTAATTTATGTACTAATAGAGGTCTCATTTTCCTTTAAGCAGCTATGGCCACTACTCTGTTGCTCCGGTCATTATTAGATAATGACAAGCTCATGGGACCCAATTTTGATAGCTGGTATCGAAAATTGAAAATCGTCCTTGAAGCATGAGCGGATCCTTTATGTAGTAACGGATCCAGCACCTGAGGAGCCAGCTCCGAACGCTAGTAAGGCGATCCGAGATACTTACTTGAAGTGGCTCAATGACCGCACCACTGTTCGATGTATTATGCTGGCAGCAATGAATGACGAGTTCAGCCGAAGGTTTGAGAACGCCCAGCCACAGGAGATGCTTCAAATGTTGAACGACTCCTTTGGCACGCCTGACAACGTTGAAAGGCACAAAACTAGTTGTGCCATTTTTAATGCTCGGATGAGGGATGGGGCCTCAGTCACTGATCATGTACTGTACATGATCGAGATGATTGAGCGCCTAAGCAAATTGGGCTTTCCTCTGCATGAGCAGCTCGGTAAGGATGCGATCCTTAATTCCTTGCCCAAGTCCTTCCTCCCATTCCTTACTCATTTTCGAATGACAAAGCCTGCAGTAAACTACCACGGATTGTTGGGGTTGCTGCAGAACTTTGAGAAGGATCACCAACTCCATAAGGATCGGTGAATGTAGTGGGAGGGTCTTCTTCTCGTCGTCAACCCTTTGGGAAGGGAAGAAGAACAAGAAGAAGAAAAATAAGAAGGTGCAATCTCATGCTGGGACAGTAGCACGGGGTCAGACCAAGAAGCGCAAGCACGATCAGAGCCAGGCAGAGTGCTTCTTTTGCAAGAAGCATGGGCATTGGAAGAGGAACTGTCCTCAATACATTGCCTCCCTGGACCCGAACAGGCCAAAGAAGAAGCAAGGTAATTATATGATAACTCCTTGCAACTTTTCGATTTGTGATACTACTGCCTGGGTATTGGATACCGGAAGCCCTTATCATATTTGTAATTCGATGCAGGGTCTGCAGGTCAGTAGGAGATTTGATGAAGGCGAAAGGTTCCTGAATGTTGGAGATAGAAGCAAAGTTTCAGTTCTAGCTTTAGGAATCATGAGTCTTGTAATCAATTCTCGTAATGTAATTCTGAGTGAATGTCACTATTGTCCAAGTTTTTTATTAAATATTATTTCTGTAGGCCTTTTGGCCATGTACGGTTATGATTTTTTAATAAAAAAAAATATTTGTAATATCATTTTGAATGGTGTTACAATATTTGTTGGACAATTAAATAATAGAATTTACTTACTATCACAGCCTATTAATGTGGTTCAAAAATTCGGTAAACGCTCTAGAATAGATAATGTGTCAGAAGTCTACCTTTGGCACTGTAGGCTAGGTTATATCAATAAGAACAGGATAAACAGGTTGGCTCAAGAAGAAATTCTTGAAGTTAGTGATTGTGAATCACTTCCAACCTGTGAATCCTGTCTTCTTGGAAAGATGACCAAGTCACCTTTTACTGGAAAAGGTGAGCGAGCCAGTGAGCTCTTAGGTCTGGTACATTCTGATGTATGTGGACCCATGAGCTCAAGTGCAAGAGGTGGATTTTTCTACTTCATAACCTTCACAGACGACCTATCTAGGTATGGGTATGTCTATTTAATGAAGCATAAGTTGGAATCATTTGAAATGTTCAAACTATTCCGAAATGAGGTAGAAAAACAAACTGGGAAGTGTATTAAAACTCTTCGATCTGATCGAGGAGGTGAATACCTTTCCAATGAGTTTCTGACGTATCTAGGGAAGAATGGGATTCTCTCTCAATGGACTCCTCCTGGAACACCACAGCATAATGGTGTGTCCAAAAGGAGGAATCGGACCCTGTTAGACATGGTTCGATCCATGATGGGGTTTGCTGGTCTGCCGATCTCCCTCTGGGGATATGTGCTCGAATCGGCTTGTTACCTTCTAAATAGAGTTCCGAGTAAGTCTGTAGCCAAAACGCCATATGAGATATGGATAGGACGTAAGCCAGTACTCTCGCACCTTAGGGTTTGGGGGTGTCCGGCTTATGTTAAACGTTTAATTACATACAAGCTTGGACCTAGGTCTGACAAGTGTAATTTTATAGGGTACCCAAAAGAGACCAAAGGGTATTATTTCTACCTTGCTAATGAGCAAAAGGTGTTTGTCAGCCTTAAGGCAATCTTTTTAGAAAAGGAGTTTCTTAGTGAAGGAACTGTTGCCTCTAAAGTCGAACTTGATGAAGTTTGACAGGTGGAAAAACCGACACATGTTACTGAACCTGAACCGGATTTGATTAGATCAGATCCGGAGCCCATTGATTATGCACCCTTAAGGCGGTCTGGTAGAGTACCACATCAACCGGACAGATACTATGGTTTCTTGATCCGGGATGGTGATCCTGTCGAACTTGATGAAAACGATGAGGATCCGATCACCTACATGGATGCAATGCAGAGACCTGACTCTGAGAAATGGCTAGAGGCCATGAAATCCGAAATGGAGTCAATGAAGGTCAATGATGTGTGGACATTGGTTGACCCACCCGAAGGAGTAAAACCCATAGGATGTAAGTGGGTCTTCAAAAGGAAGAGGGGCGCAGACGGAAAGGTGGAGATCCATAAAGCCCATCTGGTTGCTAAGGGATATCGTCAACGTTATGGTATAGACTATGACGAGATATTTTCTCCTGTGGCAATGCTCAAATCCATTCGGATTATGCTTGCGATAGCTGCCCATCTGGACTATGAAATCTGGCAGATGGATGTGAAGACAGTTTTTCTAAATGGAGAGCTGGACGAAGAGGTGTATATGATACAACCTGAAGGGTTCACATCCATAGATGAGTCTAAGGTGTGCAAGCTACAGAGGTCCATTTATGGACTTAAATAGGCATCTCAGAGTTGGAACATACGTTTTGATAGGACGATCAAAACGTATGGCTTCGTTAAGAACGGAGAAGAGCCCTACATTTATAAGTGGGCTAATGGTCCAGTAGTAGTATTTCTTGTATTGTGTGTGGATGACATTCTCTTAATCGGGAATGATGTCCCTGCATTACAGGAAATAAAGATTTGGCTATCGTCATAGTTCTCCATGAAGGATCTGGGAGAAGCTTCCTACATCCTAGGGATGAGGATCTATAGGGATAGATCCAAAAAGTTGCTTGGCTTATCCCAGTCCACGTACATTGATACTATGCTGAAAAGGTTCAGCATGGAAAATTTCAAGAAAGGCTATCTACCGATAGGCCATGGAATTTCTCTCTCGAAGAGGGATTGTCCGACAACACCTCAAGAGAGAGAGCGTATGGGTAAGATTCCATATGCTTCGGCAGTGGGATCTATCATGTACGCCATGACATGTACATGACCAGATGTGGCATACTCACTAGGGGTAGTGAGTAGATACCAATCTGATCCAGGAGAGAATCACTGGAAGGTTGTTAAAACCATCCTGAAGTATTTAAGAAATACTAAGGACTAGTGGCTTATATATGGTGAATCAGACTTGAGACTTATAGGGTTTACAGACTCTAGTTTCCAGTCTGATCGCGATGATAGCAAGAGTGTGTCAGGATTTATTTTTACCCTTAATGGTGGGGCTGTCTGCTGGAAGAGTTCCAAGCAGCACACTATGGTTGATTCAGTATGCGAGGCGGAGTATATTGCTGCATCAGATGCTGTCAAAGAAGCGGTGTGGCTGAGGAAATTCATCACCAAGCTCGGAGTAGCACCCTCCCTTGTTGGTCCAGTTCTGCTCTACTGCGACAGCTCTGGAGCCATTGCTCAGGCGAAGGAACCAAAGGCACACCAGCGGACGAAGCATATTCTGCACCGCTACCATCTCATCCGAGAGATCGTGGATCGAGGTGACGTCGACCTTCAGAAGATCGATGGGAAGGAGAACCTGGCCGACCCATTCACTAAAGCCATTGCGGTGAAGGAGTTCAACGACTACAAGTCGAAGATGGATATTAGATACTGCACCGATAGGCTTTAGGCCAAGTGGGAGATTGTTGGGAATAGTGTCCCAAAGCCAATCGTCAGCCTGTTGACAGTTGTGCTCCTTTTTGTATTAGTACATGAATTATAAATAAATAAAAGTTATTTTGATATTTTTTCATCACAAATGTTTCATCTTCTAATGAACTCTTGTGTTGTGGTGAAGTCCTTAGGACTATTTAGACTCGACAAAGGAGGATTTGTCGCTTAGTCCTTAAACATGTTCGCGACCAAATGATACGTTGTTACCAAGGACGACAACGTTTATCGAGCATAGGTCGTTGTGTGCCATATGGGTTGGTTGTCCTCATAACCAAAGAGTGTGGAGACATTGGTATGGCATACAGGTGAGATGTAATGGTACATCTGCACTGAACGTGACCAACTCCGGAGCTATTTCTGCTGTCAAGATTTGCTCCAATGGGATATGGGTATAAATGTCCCTCCGACCTGAGACCGCCATGGTGACTTGCAAGCAACTCACTGCACTTAGGCACTGGACTACCTGAATTTCTAATTCAGTGATGGAAGGTTGCTGGGTGTAGTCAAGTACTTGACTTGTCGGTGCGTGTGTCAAGATGGGATTGACCACTCCAGTTTAGGAGCTGTGTACAGTCGTGTTTCAATTTAGCAAAACCTTGGCCAAGGTAGTCCTAGTGAGGAGTCACAGGACTAATTGAGTTGAGCACGATTCGGATGATATCATTAGGGTTGACAGTTTAACCCTGAGTCATCCTAAACACAGGGGTCAAAAGGGATGAATTATACGGTGACCATATTCACGTAGGTTCTGAATGTTGCGATTGCGATTATTCAACCTATCCGATCGTCAGGTACCATTGCTAGATGGTCACTTCGATTAGTACAGGAATTGGTTCCTGTGCTACCGATTTAGGTTCGAACCTGCGGGGTCACACACATTAGAGGTTCCTTTCTGATCTGATGGCTAATTATGAGTCTTATCTATCTGGGACTATGATTGAGAATTAGGATTCTCTAATCATGAGTTTCACATATTTTGGGTACCGGGGTCAAAATTTTGAATTTCAAATTTTGAATTTGAAATTTGAACTCTTTGATCAGGGTTTCATATCGATGGTCTCTGATGCCTGATTGCCCATCGGATTTGGACTCAATATTTATGAGAGATTTAATTAGTGAGTTAATCACTAATTAACTCAATTTGATTGAGTAATTATTTTTGGATCAAGTCCAAATTGAATTGGATTCAGTTTGGATTGACCCGATTAGGTTAAATGTTGACCTAATCGCTAAGGTGGTTTAGTCTCTGATTTGATCAGGGGTTAGGTTTAGTTAATTCTTAATTTAATTAGAATTTTATTGAGCCTAATTAAGCCTAATTATATTGGGTTTAATCTGGTCTAATTGTGCTTAACCTATTTTAAACTAGGTTGGCTCAATTTGAATCAAACCACCTTGTTTTAAATTCCCTGCGACACCCAACTTCCTTGCACCCATTTGAATTCACGAGAAGAAACTTCTCATGAAATTTTTCTCACGCAAAACCCTTCCCCACACCCTCATTTGTGCGCCATATGGATGGATAAAATAATTAGTTAGCCATTCAAATTCAAAGCATGTTTGAATTTGAATGGATAACTTATCACTTGCCCTTTCATCCTTATCCATTTTGTGCGCCACATTACTTACACGAGAAAAGGTTTCTCGTGAAACATTTTCCATGCACAAAGAGCCACGCCCCTTCTCTTCTCACACCTAAAAGGATAGGGATAAGTTGGTTTTCGTTTGAATTCAAATTTGATTTGAATTCAAATGTGTAACCTCTTGTCTTTATCCTCTCACGCGGATAAGACACGTTCGACGTTGTTTTAAAAAGAGGAGAAAGGTGGGACGTGCGTAGAAATTTTAGGAGAGAAACTTTGGGGTGTGAGGAAGGTTTCTGCACAATGTGAAGGTCCAAAACCTTCCAAGAGAAAAGGAAAGAAAAGAGAGAAAATTGGGTGCAGGGTTTTTGGTGTGTACCCTAGGGTTTCTACCTAGGGTTCGGGAAGTGAGATTGGTGTGCCACGAGTGTCGTGAGTCCACCAAATTTTAGGGAGAGATCCGTCAGCCTCTCAAGCAATTGTGCAGATGATCTGAAGTGTCCAAGAAGTCGGCACACATCAATCGAAGGAGTTCGATCAACATCTGCCATCAAAAGGGTGAAATCACGAACTAGCATTCGTGAGGAGCTGATCAGACGGGAGCTTCGTGTGGACGATCCGTAGAGGCCGAACATTTATGTGGCTGTGATATAATGATCAGAGCCCCCGACGGTGATCAAATTGCGGTGATCGACTACCCGCAAAAGGTGATGTGTTCTGAACACAGTACTGTAAAACGTTTACTGATTCAAATTTAAATTTCAAATTTAAATGCATGCTGTTGTATCATATTTAGATCCTAGTGTAGGATTAATTAGTATTAATTAATGAGATTAATTAATAATTCCACTGTAAAATAGTAATTTTAAAAAAGTTTTAAAATTACCATTTTGCCCCTGCACTAAATTTTTGCTTCAGATCGTGGATCGAGGGGACGTCGATCTTCAGAAGATCGATGGAAAGGAGAACCTGGCCGACCCCTTCACTAAAGCCCTGACTATAAACAAGTTTGACAACCACAAGTCAAAGATGGGTAATAGATACTGTGCTGAGTGGCTTTAGGACAAGGGGAGTTGTTGGGAAACATATCCCAAAAGCCAATCGTCAAGCTGTTGATGGTTGAGCAATCAAGTATTATAATTGACTTGTTAATAAATAAAATATATTTTTGATATTTTCATCATAAGCTTTTATCGTCTAATGAACTCCGTTGTTATGATGAAGTTCTTAGGATTATTTAAGTTTGATAAAGAGAGAATTTATCGATTAGTCCTTAAAACTGTTCACAACCAAATGATATACTGTTAATAAGGATGACAGCTTCTATCGAGCATAGGTTACTGTAGGCCATATGGGTTGGTTGTCCTCTTAACCAAAGAGTGTGGAGACACTGGTATGGCATACAGGTGAGATGTAAGGGTACATCGTCATTGAACGTGACCAACTCCAGAGCATTTTGCTGTCGAGAATGACTCTGATGGGATATAGGTATAAGTGTCCCTTAGACCTGAGATCACCTCAGTGACTTGCAAGCAACTCACTATGCTTTGGTACTAGACTAACTGAATTTCTAATTCAGTGATGGAAGGCTTCTGGGCAGAGTCAAGTACTTGTGAAATCAGAGTGTGATCGAGATGGGATTGACCACTCTAAGAGTTGGAGAAGAATGAGTCACTGTATTTCAATTTAGTAAAACCTTGGCCAAGATAATCCATCAGATAGATTTGATATTTTAAAATATAATGTGGACAACCTGATCAGAGTTGATAGTGGAACTCTGAGGTGTCCTATGATCATTTTGGTCAAGGGGATGAATTATATAGAAACTATATCCGTATGGGTTCTAAGGATGTTGTTCTACACATTCGACCTATCCGGTCGTCGGGTATCATTGCTAGATGGTCACTTCGATTGATATAAAAATTTATTTCTATGCTACCGACTTAGGTTTGAACCTATGAGATCACACACATTAGAGTTCATGATCTGATCAGATTGTTGATCAACGATTAAGAATCATTCTAGGGTTAAATGATCAATACGATTGACATTTAACCTAGTGCAACTGTTGCAGGAAGATCGATTAGCAATTGAATTGCTAATTGGCTTAATTTGATTAAGCCAATAGACTGAGATTAAGTTTAATTGAATATAATTTAATTATATTTGGTTTGAGCTTAATTGGATCAAGTTCAATTGGTTTATTGGATAAGCCAAGTGCAAGGAAAAAACTAGTCCTAGTTCAATTAGGACTTGGGTCAACCTAATTTCTAATTTGATTAGAAAATTAAATCAGATTTAAATCTAATTTAATCTGATTAAATTAAGTTTTTAATTGGGTTAAGACCTATTGTAATTGGGTTGATCTAATTTTAATTTGATTTGATTTGAGAAACCAAATTAAAACAAGTCATAAGATAGAATCCTAGTAAGACTAGGATTCCACCTTGCGCCACATAAGCCCCCCCATGCCCTCTCTCTTATTCCATGCCAATCCCCTCTTATTTTGTGCGACAAAAGCCCTCTCCCAGGTCTTTCTCACATCCAAAAAGTTTCCTCTCTTTTTTCTTACATGGAAAGTAGTTGCGGATCAAATCAAAGTAGGAATAAGTTTGGATTTCAAATTCTATGAGATAGAGTTTTAGAAATCCAAAACTCTTTTCTTTTTGCACCGAATTTATCCAAATTTTTTTTGAGATTTTCATAGCTTTTAGGGCACACATTGTGCATCCTTTACTGGTGGTCCATATATGAAAATAAGGAGGAGGTGCCCAAAGGGCGCCCCTTATCTTGCCATGTTTGGATAAGTCTTAACTAGGTATTTGACCTAGACAAAGACTCTATCATATCTCTCTCTATAAAATGAGTTTTTTCATAAAAGTTTTGTAGAACATAGAGATTTGAGAGATATTTAGAGAATCCAAAAATTAGAGAGAAAGACCATTGGATCATGGAGATATAATAGACACAAGACAGGGTGTCTAGGAGAGAGTAAAGAGAAGAAGAAGAGGGTCTTCTTCTAGGGTTGTTAGTTTCATCTCTTCCCTTCCTTCATCTTAAGTTTTCTGAGAGTGTCTCAGATCTAAAACTGCCCAAATCAAGAAGGAGGTACCTGATCAACCATCGAAGAAGGATCAGCGTAGTACTAGCATACTATGCTGATTTTCTGAAGCAGGACTTATGGTCGAGATTCGTAGGCTCATGTGGATGACTCCTAGAGACCGGATGCATGTGCGGTTTGCAACATCATCCTCAAGCCTGGATCAGTAAGGTTAGAACATCTAACTTGCAAGGTAATATATCTGATCTATTGTTTAATACATACATTAGATGTAATATAGAAACATGTTGATATGATCAACATATAGTTCATGCTATATATATTTTAATTTTTGATTTAATGCTATGTAATAATCATGTAATAAAATATTAGATCTAAGGATTCTCTAATTTTAAAAAATAAATTTTGATATATTTTAGTCTTTCGCTGTCTGATCTTGAAAAAGTTTCAAGATCTAACCCTGAAACCCTAAATCTGGTTCCTTCACTTAAGACCTTCTTCCTCTCCTCCTAGCCTTCCTATTCCTATCCTTCTTCTTTTCTTGTCTTCCTTCAATCTCTTCCTAGGCTCTTATCTTAAAATCAAACTTGTCCTTACTACTTTTGGACTTATCCTAATAAGAGAAAGAAGAGACTAATTGGATAATAGGGAGATGGTGTCAGAAAGAAGAGATAGATTTAGAATTCTGAATGAAACAAATCCCAGTGCAGCCCCCTTTAAATAGTTAGCGATGGGCTGCATTTGGACTTGTCTCGCACCCTCTCCATGCGCCATCTCACGTCCTTCAAAATTTTTCATACCCCAAACCAAAATCTCACATCCATCAGAAGCTTTTGACACATGACAATCATCGAAAAAAAATCTGAGAGATGCTTCGTGCAGAAAGACTCTTTGAAATATTTTTCCTGATGTTTCTCCGATGCATCATGAAGCTTTCTTTTGGTATATTTTTTCTTCACCACTCATTAGTGCATCTTGGCCATCCAAGGGACCAAAATGGAGGCACTAACCTAAAGATGGCATGGAAAAATTTCAGAGATAAGATGTGACATGACATTTAGATTAAAGTCCTTAACAGGTTGGACTCTATATTAGGCGCATGGATTGATTTGGTTAGTCACCAAATTTTATCAAATTTTTATAATTATTTCATGAAGTGATTTAGCCATAGAAGGACTCCTCTATGCTCAAAATTAAATCAAGTTCTTAAAAAAATTATTTCAACATGAAAACATTGGATAAGGATGAGGAAGGGGTGTCCCATCTCATGGGATGCCAACTCATATTTTGCACACAAAAATGCATCCCACGTGTGAGAAAAATTCTTGTTGCATGAGGACCTAATTATTGTTGGAAAAAATATCCCAAAAGCCAACTGTCAGCTTGTTGACAGTTGAGCAACCTTGTATTATAATTGATTTGTTAATAAATAAAATATATTTTTGATATTTTCATCATAAGTTTTCATCTTCTAATGAACTCTGTTGTTGTGATGAAATCTTTAGGATTATTTAGATTTGATAAAGAGAAGATTTATCGATTAGTCCTTAAAATTATTCACGATAAAATGCTAGGCTGTTAATAAGGACGACAGCTTCTATCGAGCATAGATCACTATAGGCCATATGGGTTGGTTGTTCTCTTAACCAAAGAGTGTGGAGACACTGGTATGGCATATAGGTGAGATGTAAAGGTACATCATCATTGAAAGTGATCAACTCTAGAGCATTCTACTATCGAGAATATCTCTAATGGGATATAGGTATAAATATCCCTTAGACCTGAGATTGCCTCAATGACTTGCAAGCAACTCACTGTGCTTTGGTACTAGACTAACTGAATTTCTAATTCAGTGATGAAAGGCTTCTGGGCACAGTCAAGTACTTACGAAATCAGAGTATGATCAAGATGGGATTGACCACTCCAAGAATTGGAGAAGAATGAGTCGTTGTATTTCAATTTAGTAAAATCTTAGTCAGGGTAATCCATCAGATGGATTTGATAATTTAAAATATAATGTGGACAACCTGATCAGAGTTGACAGTTGAACTCTGAGGTATCCTATGAGCATTTTGGTTAAGGAGATGAATTATATGGAAACTATATCCGCATAGGTTCTAAGGATGTTGTTCTACACATTCAACCTATTCGACCGTCGGATACCATTGCTAGATGGTCACTTCGATTGGTATAAAAATTTATTCCTATACTATTGATTTAGATTCGGACCTATGAGGTCACACATATTAGAGTTCACGATCCGATCAGATGGTTGATCAATGATTAAGAATCATTCTAGGGTTAAACGATCAATACGATTGACATTTAACCTAGTGCAAGTATTGCAGGAGGATCGATTAGTAATTCAATTGCTAATTGGCTTAATTTGATTAAGCCAATGGATTGATTGGATCAAGTCCAATTGATTTATTGGATAAGCCAAGTGCAAGGAAAAACTAATCCTAGTTCAATTAGGACTTGGGTCAACCTAATTTCTAATTTGATTAAAAAATTAAATCAAATATAAATCTAATTTAATCTAATTAAATTAGGTTCTTAATTAGGTTAAGATCTATTTTAATTGGGTTGATTTAATTTTGATTTAATTTGGTTTGAGAAATTAAATTTGAATAAGTCATAGATTGAACCCTAGTAAGACTAGGATTCCACCTTGCACCACCTTAGCCCCCCACGCCCACTCTCTCTTATTTTGTGTGATAAAACCTTCTCTCCTAGGCCTTCACGCATGCCCAAAGCTTTCCACTCTTTCTCTCTTATATGGAACATGGTTGTGGACCAAGTCAAAGTAGAAATTATTTTGGATTTCAAATTCTATGAGATAGAATTTTAGGAAACCAAAACTCTTTCCTTATGGCACTGATTTTATCCAATTTTTTTTGAAATTTTTATAGTTTTTATGGCATATATTATGTACTCTTTGTTGGTGGTCCATGGCAGAAAAAGAAGGAGGGAGCGCCCAAGAGTTGGGCACCACTTGTCTTGCCTTGTTTGGATTTTCCTTGACTAGGTATTTGACCTAGACAAGGATTCTTCATATCTCATTATTTAAGATGAATTTCTTCTTATGATTTTTATGGATTATAGAGTATTGTGAGTCCTTTTGGGCATGTAAAAATTAGAGAGAAAGAGTATTAGGGTGTGGAGATATAATAGACACAAAACTAAGTATCTGGGTGAGAGCAAAGAGAAGAAGAAGAGGGTCTTCTTCTCAGGTTGCTGAGTTCACCTCTTTCCTTCCTCTATCTATGAGTTTTCTAAGAGTGTCTCACATCTAAAACTTATTCTCTTACTTCTCATCTTTGGAAGAGTCTAAATCAATGTTGCTCCTTGGATTAATTTTGATGATTACAAAGCATTTGAAGGGGTACTAATGATTTTCGCTTGAAAAAGATTTATTGCTTTTCAGAGGTAAAATCATAATTTTACCAAACCCTGATTTGAAAGCATCAAGTGATAGAACAAAAGATTTGTGATCCATTGATAAAATTTTATTATTTTTGGACTTGTATTTTGAAAGATATTCATGTTTGAAAACATGAGTCGACCTATGAGTCGACTCATGGCACAATGAGCTGATTGGCATGCGATTTCTTGGCTGGCACAGACTTGGCACACCCTGTGAGTCGACCCATGAGTCGACCCCCAAGGCATGAGTTGACCCATGAGTCGACCTCTATTGTTTTTAGGCCAAAAATTATAGAACCTTGTCTTCTGGTTGTTTTCTGCTATTTTTCCACAGAGGTCGACCCCTGTGATGGGAATATTTTGCAACGGCTATTTTTTAACCCATTTTAAGTACTTTTAATACTCATTTAATATGGTCTAACGGCTCTATTTCAGTCCAGATTGTTCTCCACCATTCCTTAAAGCTATAAAAGGGATAAAAATGTAGGAATCATCAAGTAGAATAAAGAAGAGAGATTTTCAAAAAGAGGATTTCAAGCTTACTTTTCAGTCCTAAGCAAGAGCTCACTCAAAGCATTCAAGAAGCCTTTAATTCAAGCTCACCAACTCTTCAAGTGCACATTCAAGTCACCAACCACCTTGAAGAAATCGAAAAGAGCCTTCTTTTCTTTGAGTAAAGTGTATTTAAAGTCTCATTCGCTCATTAAAGGAGCTTTCTTTTGTATTCTCTGAGCTATTGATTGTTATACTCTGTTTAATCTATTGTTTTTATTTTGGAAAAGATTTCAAAATAAGGGAAGATTGATCCGAATCTTGAATCGGAGTGTATTGGGTTGGCTTGTACCAAAAAACAAGTGGACTAGCTTGGGATAGCTAGAGTCGGAGTTTTCGACGTTTGTATTCAGGTTGAATACAAGTTAGTGGATTGAAATTCCCAAGTAGGAGCTTGGGGAGTGGATGTAGGTGCAAGGTTGGCACCGAACCACTATAAATCCTTGTGTTTGTGTTGTGCCTAATTGCTCTTCTTTAGAACTTCTTTATTCTCTTGCATTCTTGCTTTTAATCATTAACCTTAATCAACTATACTCTCCCTATTTATTTAGCTATTGTTAAACATTTTTCATAAGACATAAGTTAAGTTTAAAATTTTTAGAAACCCAATTCACCCCCCCCCTCTTGGGTTGCATAGCTGGGCAACAAGTGGTATCAGAGCTCGGTTCTCTAGCCCTACTTTGATCTAACCAATCAAAGAGCCAAAGATCTATGGCAACTCAAGTTGGACTTCTCTAGCCGAGGGGAGTCTACTAACTGACCTTCACTTTTTAATGGGTCTAATTACACCTATTGGAAAGCTCAGATGAAAATCTTCATTCAAGCACTCGACTATGATATGTGGAGTATCATAGTGAACGGCCCTCACACACCCATTAAAATTATTGATGGTGTGGAATCAGCCAAATCCAAAAAGAGTGGGATGAGGTTGATAAGAAAATGGCCCAATTAAATACTAAAGCTATGAATGTTCTATATTGTGCTCTTGATGCTAACGAATTTAATCGCATTTCAACTTGCTTGTCTGCTAAAGAAATATGGATAGGTTAGAAGTAACCCATGAAGGAACAATCAAGTAAAGGAGTCCAAAATTAACATGCTCGTGCATAAATATGAATTATTTAAAATGGAGCATGATGAGTCTATAACTGAAATATTTACTCCTTTACTGATATTATAAATAGTTTAAAGAGTCTTGGTAAGTCTATTCTAACAGTGAGCTTATAAGAAAGATTCTCAGGTCCTTACCAAGAGCTTGGGAAGCCAAAGTGACCGCCATCCAAGAAGCCAAGGATTTGAATATTCTACCCTTGGAAGAGCTTCTTGGATCATTAATGACACATGAGCTGAACATGAAACAACACCAAGAGGAAGAAGTCAAAAAGAAGAGAACAATCGCCCTCAAATCCAAGCTCCATCAGATGAAGAAACTGATGAATCGAAAATGAAGAGCAGGATGAAGAGATGGCACTCATTACTGAAGGTTCAAGAAGTTTTTGAGAAAAAGGAAACAAGAATGAGGAAGAGGCCATTCAAAAAGGGGAACAGAGCAAAGAAAAGGATAAAGACCAACCCCTTATCTGCTATGAATGCAAGAAACTGGGACACTTCAAGTCTGAATGCCCACAACTGAAGAAGGGTCCCAAGAAGTACAAGAAGAAGCCATGATAGCCACTTGGAGTGGGAGTGATGACTCAAGTTCCGAAGAGGAAGACTCAACTGAACAAGCCAACTTGTGCTTATGGCACATGAAATGAGGTAAATTCTGAAACTCCTAGTGACTTTACATTTGAAGAACTGTATGAAGCTTTTTATGATTTAATTGATGAACTAAAGAAACTAGGATAAAGAACAAAGATCTAAAATCAAAAAATCAATCTTTACTGAAAAAAATGAGAGCATTTCAATTAAAAATCTACTCTGGTTCAAGAAAATCAAAATTTAAAGAATGAAATCGCCAAGCTAAAATCAATAGTTGAAAAATTCACCTTGAGTTCTAATAAACTTAATATGATTCTTGAAAATCAAAAGGCCGTGTATGATAAGGCTGGACTTGGCTATAAACCCTTGAAGAAACAAAAGTATCTGAAAAATATCTATGTAACTCTTCAAGTAACAAGTTTCTAATATTACTTGCTTCAAATGTGGTAGAGTAGGATACAAGTCATACACTTACTTCTCTAACAAATCTGTAAACTCAAATATAAAGAAAATATGGGTTCAAAAGGAACCATTATGACTAACCAAAAAGGACCCAAGAAAGCTTGGGTACCTAAAACAAAAACTTGACTTTTGCCTGCAGGTGTGTCCTAGCATCCCAAGGAGGAAACAGAAAATGGTATCTTGATAGTGGATGCTCGAGACACATGACTGATGATGAATCCCAATTCATCACTCTTGATGCTAAGAATGGAGGGATGGTCACCTTTGGAGATAATGGAAAGGAAAGATCATCGGTATAGGTAACATTGGTATCACTCCCTCCAAATACATGAAAATATTTTGTTAGTAGATGGTTTAAAGCGTAATTTACTAAGCATTGTCAATTTGTGATAAAGGATATAAAGTTATTTTTGAATCTTCTATTTGCATTGTAACTAGTCCTATTAATGAAGGCATTAAATTTTTGGACATAGACATGGTAATATTTATATGATAGATTTGAATGATCTATCCAAGATAAACATGCAATGCCTAGTATCTTTGAATGTCAAGATTAATGAGACTAGTTGGCTTTGGCATCGTAGGCTTGCACATATTAGCATGCATTCACTTTCAAAATTAATTAAGAAGGAATTGGTTCTTGGTTTGCCAAAATTAAATTTTGAAAAGGATAGAATTTGTGATGCATGCCAACTAGGTAAACAAACAAGAGTTTCATTTAAATCTAAAAATATTGTTTCAACCTCTAGACCTTTAGAGCTATTGCACATGGATTTATTTGGACCTACTAGAACTACTAGTCTAGGAGGAAAATTATATGATTTTGTAATTATTGATGATTTCTCTCATTTTACATGGTTTTCTTTTTGGCACACAAAGATGAAACTTTTCAAGTTTTCTCTAAATTTTATCGAAAAGTCACTAATGAAAAAGATTTTCAATTCAAAATATTCGAAGTGATCATGGAACTAAATTTGAAAATCAAGACTTTGAAAAATTTTGTGATGAAAAAGGAATAGGCCATAATTTTTCTGCACCTAGGACACCCCAACAAAATGGAGTAGTAGAAAGAAAAATAGAACCCTAGAAGAAATGGCCCGTACCATGCTATGCGAAAGCAACCTTCCCAGATACTTTTGGGCGGAAGCTATTAACACAGCATGTTACATATTAAATCATACTTTAATTAGACAAATTTTAAAGAAAACCCCCTATGAGCTTTGGAAAGGAAGAAAACCTAATATTGCATATTTTCATATTTTTGGTTGCCGATGTTTTGTATTAAATAATGGTAAAGAAAGACTTGAAAAATTTGATACAAAATTCGATGAAGTAATTTTTCTTGGTTACTCCTCATCTAGTAAAGCTTTTAGAGTTTTCAATAAAAGAACCTTAGTAGTAGAGGAATCAATACATGTTGTCTTTGATGAAACTAACGATCTTCCTTCAAGGAAGAATGAAGGTGTTGATGATGCAGATCCTCTTATAGAAGGAATGAAGGAGATCACTCTGAAAGATTCTACAATTCAAGGTGATGAGGAACATGAAGACAAACAGGATGAGGGAGGTGAAGAATCAACCTCAAGGTACAAATGACCTACCCAAAGAATGGAGGTATGTTCACAATCACCCTAAGGAGCTAATTATTGGTGATCCTATGCATGGGGTAAGAACCTGTTCTTCACTTAAAGATGTATTCAATCATTGTGCTTTTGTCTCTCATCTTGAACCTAAAACCATTGAAGAAGCTGAAAATGATTATAATTGGATTAATGCAATGCAAGAGGAACTTAATCAATTTGAAAGAAATAATGTATGGACTTTAGTATCAAGACCTAAAAATTATTCAATAATTGGCACAAAATAGATTTTTAGGAATAAATTAGATGAACATTGAAATGTAATAAGAAATAAAGCAAGATTGGTTGCTAAAGGTTATAATCAAGAAGAAGGAATTGATTTTGATGAGACCTTTACACCTGTTGCTAGATTAGAGGTAATTAGACTTCTACTTGCATATGCTTGCTTTATGAAATTTAAATTATTTCAAATGGATGTCAAAAGTACCTTTTTGAATGGATACATCGCTGAAGAAGTCTATGTAGAACAACCCTCAGGTTTTGAAAATTATGCTTTTCTAATCATATTTTTAAATTAAATAAAGCTCTATATGGTTTGAAACAAGCACCTAGGGCTTGGTATGAAAGGCTAAGTAAATTTTTACTTAATAATGATTTTTCAAGAGGCAATGTAGATACAACCCTTTTTATTAAAAGAAATCAAGATGATATATTAGTTATACAAATATATGTTGATGACATTATTTTTGGGTCTACTAATGAATCTCTTTGTCAAGATTTTGCAAAGCTCATGCAGGGGGAGTTCGAGATGAGCATGATGGGAGAACTTACATTCTTCCTCGGACTCCAAATCAAACAAACAAAAGAAGAATCTCCATCACCCAAAGCAAGTACACAAGGAAATTACTCAAAAATTTGGAATGGAGAACTCCAAAGCAATTGGCACACCCATGAGCCCTTCATGTAAGCTTGACAAGGATGAAGAAGGTAAAAGTGTAGACTTAAAATATTATAGAGGTATGATTGGCTCTCTACTATATTTAACTGCAAGTAGACCTGATATCATGTTTAGTGTTTGTCTTTGTGCTCGATTTCAATCTAATCCTAAAGAATCTCACTTGAATGCTGTTAAAAGAATCCTTAGATATTTGAATGGTACTCAAACTCTAGGATTATGGTACTCTAAGGACTCATTAATTGAATTAATAGGATATTCAGATGCTGATTTTGCTGGATGTAGATTAGATAGAAAAAGCACTAGTGAAACTTGTCAATTTTTTGGAGTTAACCTAATCTCCTGATTTAGCAAGAAACAAAGTTCGGTAGCACTGTCTACGGCGAGGCCGAATACATTGCAACCGAAAGTTGTTGTGCTCAAATCTTGTGGATTAAGCAACAACTCGAAGATTTTGGTATCAAACTTAATGAAACACCCATAAGATGTGATAACACTAGTGCCATAAATCTTACAAAAAATCTAATTCAGCATTCTAGGTCTAAACATATTGAAATCAGACATCATTTTATAAGAGAACATGTTCAAAATAAAGATATAATTCTTGACTATATTTGTACTGAAAAATAATTAGCCGACATCTTTACAAAGGCCCTAAGTGAAGATAGATTCTGTGAAATTAGGAGAGAACTAGGAATCCTTGATCCATCTGCTTAAATATCTCTTTGATCCCAAGGGATCAATGTCAAAAACTCTCTGAACTCAATTCTCATCATTTCTCTTGGCTTAAAAGCTCAAAATTATCATTCTTATAATTGATCATTGAGCAAATATCCTTCTCCTAAAGTTTCAATTTTTCAGAAATTGTTCATCATTTTTTTTGAAATTTTGTGAACCATGAGTCGACCCCCTAGGGTCGACCCAATGGCAAACTTGCAGTTTTGGCCAAAATCCCACGGGCTCTTCTCTTTTTTATTGAAATCCTATTCTTTGAGCCGACCCACTCCACCGTCTTCTTCCTCCCTCCAAAACCTTAGGTCCCTTCTTCTTCCTCTCCAAATCCAAGTCCTACCCCCAAGATTCTTCTCCCATCACCCCTTCCACCTCAAATTGTCCATTAGGAACCGAGCTCTTCCCATTTTCCTCCCTTGATTGGAGTGGTTGGAGCGTGCCCTAGCTTCCACCCTTCTCCTCCAAATCGGGGTTTCACTCTTCCAAAAATTCTTATTCTTCCCCTAAAATCCCTCTATCTCTTCACACATTTGACCTCCCAAGACCCCTTGCTTGCTCTGGTGGTGGAAATGGCTCCAAAAATGAAGCTCTCACAAAGAAGGAAGTCGGTCCGCGAGTTGGAAGAGGGCGTGCGTAGGAAGAGACAAGCTTCTTAGACCTCATCTTCTTCCATTCCTGTTTTGGCATCTGCTCCAGGTTCTTCTCGATCTCCATTAAGCCCCAGTAAAATTTCCTTATCTGTTAGAAAGGTAGAACCCGGGAAAAATATAGACTTCAGATTTTTTGAAAAAGAGGGGTTCTCCATTGGTTCAAAAATCAAAGATCAAGGTTGGGGATTTTACTGCTCACTTAAAGAAATTACCTATGTAGATTTGGTTAGAGAATTTTATCTGAACTTGAGCTATGGCAATGGAACAGTAACATCCACTATTAAGGGTATTGATATCTGTTTAGATCCTGTACTTTTGGAGAGATTCTTCATTTACCCTGTGAGGGATACTCAAACATGGAACTCCCAGTCAAGGAAGAAGGAATTAATATGATTTTAGGAGGAACCTTCTCGAGAAGCCTAAACAAACTAGAGGCCAAGATCCTTTCCATTGAGATGAAGATACTACATCAATTGGTAACAAAGTTTTTCTTCCCTAGAAGTGGTAGACATGACCTCCTCTCAGGCTGAGACATCTGCATCATGTTTCATGTGATTACCCAAACCCCCTAAACCTCCCAACATTAATGATAGAAGCCATGAGGGAAACCCTGAATAGATCCAAGGCACATCTACCTTTCAGTATGGCCCTCACATTGGTATTCAGGAGGTTTGGAGTTAGTTTTGAGGGGAGACAGCAGCTAGGCTTTCTCACTCTGACACCATCAACCAACATACTTTGCACCGCATGGGATTTACTAAGACAGATGGTGGTTGGACTAAGGGTGTAGAAGAGAGAGTTGAGGACAGAGCTGAGGAAGAAGGTCTTCATCACCTCTCCATGATATCAGGGCAGCATCTCCAGACATTCAGTTTGTTTCAGATCCCAAGGCTGGCCCTTCAGAGTCTACTAGGAGGCACACTCCAGTCCAGCAGCCAGACAGCAGAGCACATCCCTCAGAGATCAGATTGGCTGACGACCAGATAGAGATGATCTCTCAGTGTGTGGCTTCCTTACTTTCTCGATAGTGGGGCACTTCAACTTTTGCACAGGGATCCACATCACATGATGCATCTGATCAGACTTTGATCCCTCACATCTCCACAGTCTTCCAGATGATTTCAAATCAATCAGTTCGCATTCAGCAGCTTGAGGGTTATATATTGAGATTGACTGGGAGAGTACTTAACTTGCAGGGGCAAGTGTTAGCTCTGGCACATCCACAGCCACAGGAGTGCATCACTGAGGTCTCAGACCTATCTACCGAGGCTGCCAGACTTAGAGGAGTATTGGAGAGTGGATTTGATTTCTTGAGGAGAGAGATCAGAGGCTCTAGTGAGCATGCATCCACCCAGTTCACTGCACTGCTACAGTCTGTTTCAAGAGCTCTGAACCTTCTGGACACTATCAGACTCTCTCTTGCAGTTCAGTCTGTTGCTTCTCAGCCTTCAGGATCATCTCGCCCGCCCACTCATGCCGGCACTCCACTCGTGGCAAGGCAGACGGGGTCGAGGATGAGCCCTTGGTCGTGATCCTTCATCTCCCCACCCTATCTCCGATTCATCTGACTCTGATCCATCCAGTCATGAGCTCTACTAGATCCTTGTAGTTAGTCGTCTTTAGTCTCTTTCTAGGATCTATCTTTTGAGCCATGTAATGATGTTGACTGATTAACTTTTGCATTTTGGTATTGGAACAACCATATGGTATCAGTCACTTTTTGATTATATATATATATATCTACTCTTTGACTTTCAATGAATGACCTTCAAATTGAGTTACTTTCAATTATGTGCATGCTTAAAATACTATGAATTGCAATATGCTATCCATGATATCTGGCATATCTTTTATGTTTGCTATATTCAGGGGGAGTAAAACAAGCAATAAAGAAGGAAGCTAAAGAAGTAACATTAGTAAGAGGGGGAGTAAACAAAAGTAACATTAGTAAAATTAATTCCATCAAAAGAAAGAAATAGAGAAAATTTATTCAGAAAGGAGAGAGTAAACAATTTTTGTTGATGCTGTCAAAAAGGAGGAGAAATTTAAGAATCAAAAGTAAATTGATAAAAGAATCAAAAGCAAATTGAGCAAAATGTTAAGCAAATGAGCAAATTTTTAAATTCTTAGGCATGCTCTGATACCAAAATTAAATAATCAAATGAGCAAATATTCAAAATGTTAAGCAATTGAGAAACAAGCAAATGAGCAAATGAGATATTTTCAAATGAGCAAAAGCAAATTTTCAAATTCCTAGGCAAATTCTGCTTTGCTCTGATACCAAAAATTTGCTCTAATACCAAAATCCCATAATCAAATAAGCAAAAATTTTTAAATGAGCAAATTTTTAAATTATTAAGCAATAGGCAAATTGTTAGGCAAATGAGCAACACAAGCAAATGGGCACATGTATCACGTGCCAAAGAATCAATCTTCTTTTCAAGCAAATGCACTTATAAGTAATTTTCAAATTGGTAGCAAATTTCCTATTTATCTTCAAACTACCTATGATGCATTTCATTCCTTTGAAATTCATGCTCAATGTTTCATATATATACTTTTGCTCAAGTGTTTTGTCATCATCAAAAAGGGAGAGATTGTTGCTCCTTGGATTGATTTGGATGATTACAAAGTATTTGAAGGGGTACTAATGATTTTCGCTTGAAAAAGATTTATTGCTTTTCAGGGGCAAAATCATAATTTTATCAAACCCTGATTTGAAAGCATCAAGTGATAGAACAAAAGATTTGTGATCCATTGGTGAAAATTTTATTATTTTTGGACTTGTATTTTGAAAGATATCAATGTTTGAAAATTTAAGTCGACCCATGAGTCGACTCATGGCACAATGAGCTGATTGACATGCAGATTTTTTGGCCGGCACAGTCTTGGCACAGTCTGTGAGTCGACCCCATGGATCGACCTCCAAGCATGAGTCGACCCATGAGTCGACCTCTGCTGTTTTTAGGCCAAATTTATAGAACCTTGGTTTTCTGTTGGTTTTCTGGTGTTTTTCCATAGAGGTCGACCCATGAGTCGACCCATGAGCATGAGTCGACCTCGATGATGGGAATATTCTGCAACGGCTAGTTTTTAACCCATTTTAAGTTCTTTTAATGCTCATTTAATGTGGTCTAACGGCTCTATTTCAGTCCAAATTGTTCTCCACCATTTCTTAAAGCTATAAAAGGGACAAAAAGGTGGGAATCATGAAGAAGAGAGATTTTTTGAAAAGAGGATTTCAAGCAAACTTTTCAGTCCTAAGCAAGAGCTCACTCAAAGCATTCAAGAAGCCTTTAATTCAAGCTCACCAACTCCTCAAGTGCACATTCAAGTCTCCAACCATCTTGAGGAAATCAAAAAGAGCCTTCTTCTCTTTGAGTAAAGTGTATTTAAAGTCTCATTCGCTTATTAAAAGAGCTTCTTTTGTATTTTCTATGCTATTATTTATTATACTCTGTTTGAGTTATTTTTTTTATTTTGGAAGGGTTCCAAAACAAGAGAAGGTTGATCCGAACCTTGAATTGGAGTGTATTGGGTTGGCTTATACCCAGAAAATAAGTGGACTAGCTTGGGATAGCTAGAGTCAGAGTTTTCAACGTGTGTATTCAGGTTGAATACAAGTTAGTGGATTGGAATTCTCAAGTAGGAGCTTGGGAGTGGATGTAGGTGCAAGGTTGGCACCGAACTACTATAAATCCTTTTGTTTGTGTTGTGCCTAATTGCTCTTCTCTAAACTTCTTTATTCTCTTACATTCTTGCTTTTAATCATTAGCCTTGAATCAACTATACTCTTCCTATTTATTTAGCTATTGTTAAATATTTTTCATAAGACCTAAGTTAAGTTTAAAATTTTTAGAAACCCAATTCACCCCTCCCCCTCTTGGGTTGCATAGTTGGGCAACAAGGTGCAAGGTTGGCACCGAACCACTATAAATCTTTTTATTTGTGTTGTGTTTACTTGCTCTCCTTTTAAATTTTCTTATCTTCTTGCATTCTTGCATCCAACTTCTACACCTTGCATAAATTTTACTCTCCACATTTATCCTGCTCATTGTTAAATAATCATCATAGTTGTAAGTTAATTTTAAATTTTTAAAAATCTAATTCACCCCCCCTCTTGGGTTGCATAGCTGGGCAACAAGTGGTGTCAGAGCTCGGTGCTCTAGCCCTACTTTGATTTAACCATCAAAGAGCTAAAGATCTATGGCAACTCAAGTTGGCACTTCACTAGCCGAGGGGCAGTCCACAAATCGACCTTCACTTTTCAATGGGTCAAATTATATCTATTAGAAAGCTCGGATGAAAAATTTATTCAAGCACTAGACTATGATATGTGGAGTATCATAGTAAATGGACCACACACACCCACTAAAATAATTGATGGTGTGGAATCAACCAAATCCGAAAAAAAATGGGATGAGGTTGATAAGAAAATGGCTCAACTAAATGCTAAAGCCATGAATATTTTATATTATACTCTAGATGCTAATGAATTTAATCATATTTCAACATGCATGTCAGCTAAGAAAATATGAGATAGATTAGAAGTAACTCATGAAGGAACTAATCAAGTAAAGAAATCAAAAATTAACATGCTTGTGCATAAATATGAACTTTTTAAAATGGAGCATGATGAATCAATAACTGAGATGTTTACTCATTTTACTGATATTATTAATGGTCTAAAAAGTCTTGGTAAGTCTTATTCTAACAGTGATCTCGTAAGAAAGATTCTTAGATCTTTACTAAGGACTTGGGAGGCCAAAGTGACCGCAATCCAAGAAGTCAAAGATCTGAATATCTTATCCTTGGAGGAGCTTCTAGGATCACTGATGACTTACGAGCTAAGCATAAAACAACACCAAGAAGATGTCAAAAAGAAGAGGATAATCGCCCTCAAATTCACTGCTCAATCTGATGAAAAATCTGATGATACAGAAAATGAAGAGCAGGATAAAGAAATGGCCCTCATTACTAGAAGATTTAAGAAGTTCTTGAAGAAAAAAAAAATAAAAAATAAGGAAGAGGCCACCTACAAAAGGGGAACATAGCAAAGAGAAGGATAAGGAGCAACCCCTTATTTGTTATGAATGCAAAAAATCGAGATACTTTAAGTCTAAATACCCACAACTGAAGAAGGGTCTCAAGAAGTACAAGAAGAAGGTCATGATGGCTATATGGAGTGGAAGTGATGAGTTAAATTTCGAAGAAGAAGACTCAAATGAACAAGCCAACTTGTGCCTTATGACACATGAAAATAAGATAAATATTGAAACTCCTATTGATTTTACCTTTGAAGAACTTCATGAAGCATTTTATGACCTAATTGATGAACTAAAGAAGGTAGGGGTAAAGAACAAAGAATTAAAATTAAAGAATCAATCTTTACTAAAAGAAAATGAGAGTATTTCAAATGAAAAATCAATCCTGTCTCAAGAAAATCTGAACTTAAAAAATGAGATTGTCAAGTTAAAATCAATGGTTGAAAAGTTTACTTTAAGTTCAAATAAACTTCATATGATACTTGACAATCAAAAAGCCATTTATGATAAAGTCGGTCTTGGATATAACCCTTTAAAGAAATAAAAATTTTTGAAAAATATCTTTGTAAACTCATCATACAATAAGTTTTCAAATATAACTTACTTTAAATGTGGTGGAATAGAACACAAATTCTATTCATATTTTTCTAACGAATCTGAAAATTTCAATGTAAAAAAATATGGGTTCCAAAAGAAACCATTATGACTAACCAAAAAGGATCCAAAAAAACTTGGATACCTAAAGTCAAAACTTGATTCTTGTATATAGGTGTGTCTTACATCCCAAGGAGCAAACCGAAGATGGTATCTTAATAGTGGGTGCTCAAGACATATGACTAGTGATGAATCCCAATTCATCACACTTGATGCTAAAAATGGAGGGATGGTCACTTTTGGAGACAATGACAAAGGAAAGATCATCGGTATAGGTAACATTGGTATCACTCTCTCCAAGTATATTAAAAATATTTTATTAATAGATGGATTAAAATATAATTTATTAAGCATCAGTCAATTTTTATGATAAAGGATACAAAGTCATTTTTAAATCTTCAGTTTGCATTATAACTAGTCCTATTAATGAAAACATTAAATTTGTTGGGCACAGACATGATAATGTTTATATGATAGATTTGAATAGTCTTTTCAAAATAAACATGCAATGCCTAGTAGCCTTGAATGCCAAGATTAATGAGACTAGTTAGCTTTGGCATCATAGGCTTGCACATATTAGCATGCATTCACTCTCAAAACTTATTAAAAAGAAATTGGTTATCGGCTTACCCAAATTGAATTTTAAAAAGGATAGAATTTGTGATGCATGCCAAATGGGTAAACAAACACGAGTCTCATTCGAATCTAAAAATATTGTTTCAACTTTTACGCCATTAGAACTATTGCACATAGATTTATTTGGACCCACTAGAACTACTAGTCTAGGTGGAAAATGATATGGTTTTGTGATTATTGATGATTTTTCTCATTTTACATTGATTTTCTTCTTAGCACATAAGGATAAAATTTTTCATGTTTTCTCAAAATTTTATCGAAAAGTCACAAATAAAAAAAATTTTCAATTCAAAATATTCGAAGTGATCATGGAACTGAATTTGAAAATCAAAATTTTGAAAAATTTTGTGATGAAAAAGGTATTGACCATAACTTTTTAGTACCTAGGATACTCCAACAAAATAGGATAGTAGAAAAAAAAATAGAACTCTTGAAGAAATGACCCGTACCATGCTATGTGAAAGCAACCTTCAAGATATTTTTAGACGAAAGCAATTAATATGGCATATTACATATTAAACTATGCTTTAATTAGACCAATTTTAAAGAAAACTCCTTATGAGCTTTGAAAAGAAAGAAAAACAAACATTGCATATTTTCATATTTTTGGTTGTCGATGTTTTATTTTGAACAATGGTAAAGAAAGACTAGAAAAATTTGATGCAAAATTCAATGAAGCATTTTTTCTTGATTACTCCTCATCTAGCAAAGCTTTTAAAGTTTTCAACAAAAGAACTTTAATAGTAGAGGAGTCAATACATATTGTTTTTGATGAAACTAACAATCTTTCTTCAAGAAAGAATGAAGATATTGATGATGCAGATCCTCTTATAGAAGCGATGAAGGAGATCACTCTAAAAGACTCAACCATTCAAGATGATGAAGAACATGAAGACAAACAGAATGAGAAAGGTGAAGAACAACAAGAACAACCTCTAGGTACAAATGATCTACCCAAAGAATGGAGGTATGATCACAATCACCCCAAAGAACTAATCATTGGTGATCCTACACATGATGTAAGAACTCGCTCTTCACTTAGAAATACATTCAATCATTTTGCTTTTGTCTCTCATCTTGAACCTAAAATCATAGATAAAGCTGAAAAAGATTATAATTGGATAAATGCAATGCAAGAAGAATTTAATCAATTTGAAAGAAATAATGTATGAATTTTAGTTTCAAGACCTAAAAATTATTCAATAATTGGCATAAAATGGGTATACAGGAATAAATTGGATGAACATGAAAATATGATAAGAAATAAAGTGAGATTATTTAAAAAAGATTGTAATCAAGAAGAAAAAATTGATTTTGATGAGATCTTTGCACCTGTTGCTAGATTAGAAATAATTAGACTTCTACTTGCATATGCTTGCTTTATGAATTTTATGTTATTTCAAATGGATGTCAAAAGTATTTTTCTAAATAGATATATTGCTGAAGAAGTTTATGTAAAACAACCTTTAGGTTTTGAAAATCATGCTTTTCCTAATCATGTTTTTAAATTAAACAAAGCATTATATGGTTTGAAACAAGCACCTAGGACTTGGTATGAAAGGCTAAGCAAATTTTTGCTTAATAATAATTTTTTAAAAAAAAATATAGACACAACCCTTTTCATTAAAAAAATCAAAATGATATATTAGTTATACAAATATATGTTGATGACATTATTTTTGAGTCTACTAATGAAACTCTTTGTCAAGATTTTGCTAAGCTCATGTAGGGGGAGTTCGAGATGAGCATGATGGAAGAACTTACATTCTTTCTCGAACTCCAAATCAAACAAATAAAGGAAGAAATCTCCATCACCCAAAGCAAGTACACAAGAGAACTATTCAAAAGATTTGGAATAGAGAACTCCAAAATAATTGGTACACCCATGAGCCCATCATGTAAGCTTGACAAGGATGAAGGAAGTAAAAATGTAGACTTAAAATTTTATAGAGACATGATTGGTTCTCTATTGTATTTAACTGCTAGTAGATCAGATATTATGTTTAGTATTTGTCTTTGTGCTCGCTTTCAATCAAATCTAAAAGAATCACACTTGAATGCAGTTAAAAGAATCCTTAGATACTTAAATGGTACACAAACTCTAGGACTACGATATTCTAAGGACTCATTAATTGACTTGATAGGATATTCAGATGTCAATTTTGCTGGATGTAGATTAGATAGAAAAAGTACTAGTGGAACTTGCCAATTTTTTGGAGTTAACTTAATCTCTTGGTTTAGCAAGAAGCAAAACTCGGTAGCACCGTCTACGACTGAGGCCGAATACATTACAGTCGGAAGTTGTTGTGCTCAGATCTTATGGATTAAGCAACAACTTGAGGACTTTGGCATCGAACTCAATGACACTCCCATAAGATGTGATAACACTAGTACTATAAATCTAACTAAAAATCCAATTCAGTATTTTAGATCAAAATATATTGAAATTAGATATCATTTCATAAGAGAACATGTCCAAAATAAAGATATAATTCTTGATTATCTTTGTACTGAAAAATAATTGGCTGACATCTTTACCAAGGCCTTAAGTGAAGATAGATTTTATGAAATTAGGAGAGAACTAGGAATCCTTGATCTATTAGCTTAAGTATCTCTCTGATTCCAAATTCTTAAAGCCATAAATTCATTGAACCAAATCTATTAAGCTCAATTCTCATTTTTCTTAAGAGCTCAAAAGCTTAAAACTATTATTCACATGATCAATACTTGGGTAAACATCCTTCTCTCAGAGTTTCAATTTTTTTTGAAATTATCCCATCATTCTTTTGAATTTTTCTGTGCCATGAGTCGACCCCTAGGATCGACCCTAGGGTAAACTTGTAATTTTGTCAAAACCCTTCGGGCGCTCTCTTCTTATTGAGAATTTTTTCTTGAGCCGACTCAGCCCTTCATCTTCTTCCTCCCACTGAACTAAAAGCTCTCCATCTCTTCTCCCTCAAACCAAAGATTTCTCTCAAATATCTCCTCTCACTGATTTTCACTTTTCAAATCGCCCGTTTAGGAATCAAGTTCCTCTCCTCTTCCTTCTTCATTTGGGGTGGTTCGAGCTTGCCCTAGAATCATCTCCTCTTCTCCAAATCGATGATTTAACTCCTCAAATCTTTGCCTTTTTCCATCCAAAATCTTTTTCTCTCTGCCTCACATTTAGTCTCCTAAGCTTCTTTTAAGTCTCTCTTGACCTAATGGCTCCCAAAATGAAGCTACCGTAAAGAAGGAAATCCATTCGCGGGTTGGAAGAGAGTGTGAGCAGAAAGAAATTAGCAGTCGAGCCCTCTCCTATTCCAATCCCTGCTCCAGATCCTGCTTCAGCTTCCACTCAGTCCCCAATCAGCCCAAGTAAGGTACCTCTCTCTGATCGAAAAGTGAAATTCGAGAAAAATATTGATTTCAAGTTTTTTAAAAAAGAAGGGTTCACTATTGGATCAAAGATTAAGTATCAAGGATGAAAATTTTACTGCTCTTTAAAGAAAAATACTTATGTCGATCTAGTCAGAAAATTTTACTTAAATTTGAGCTATAGTAATGGAATGGTGAAATCTACTATCAAAGGTATTGATGTTATTCTTGATCCAGTACATTTGGGACAGATACTGCATTTGCCTTGTGAAGGCTATACCAATATGGAGCTCCCTATTAAAGAAGAAGGAATTAATGTTATCTTAGGGATAACCTATACTGAAAGTCTAAATAAATTGAAAGCAAAAATTCTTTCTGTTGAAATGAGGCTGTTACATCACTTGGTAACCAAACCATTTGTCCCTAGGAGTGGTAGACATGACCTTCTATCTGGTAAGAATATTTGCATTATGTACCATGCGATCACCCAAACCCCCTGAACCTTCCAACATTGATGTTTGAGGCCATGAGGAAAACCCTGAACAGGTTCAAGGCTCACTTGCCTTTTGGTATGGCACTCACCTTAGTTTTTAGAAGGTTCGGAGTCAGTTTTAAGGGGGAGGCAGTTGCTAGACTATCCCATTCCGACACCATCAACCGCCACACACTGCATCACATGGGCTTTTCTAAGACTGATGACGGTTGGACAAAGGGTGTTGATGAGAGAGCAGAGGATAGAGCAGAGGATGAGGGACCGTCTTCACCTCTTCGTGATCACAGAGCATCCCCAGATATTTAGTTCATATCTGATCACGAGGTTGGTCCTTCAGAGTCTTTGAGGAGACAGGCTTCAGTTCCACAATCAGAGAGCAGGGTACATCCTTCAGAGTTTAGACTAGCAGATATCAGATTGAGATGATGTCCCAGCATGTAGCCTCCATTCTACCTCAGTAGTTTGCCACTTCAGTACTTGCTCAGTGATCGACATCCCAGGATGACTCAGACCAGACTCTGATCCCTCACATTTTTACTATTTTACAGATGCTCACTGCTCAGTCGGTACGTATTGAGCAGCTTGAGGGATATATTTTGAGATTGACAGATAGAGTATTAGATTTACAGGGGCAAGTATTAGCTTTAGCCCATCCCCAACTATATGAGGATATCACAGAGGTCTCAGACCTATCTGCAGAGGCGGCTAGACTTCGAGCAGTTTTAGAGAGTGACCTTGACTTCTTAAGGAGAGAGATCATGGGCTCCAATGAGAATGCTTCTACTCAGTTCAGTGCCCTGATGCAGTCTGTATCGAGAGCCTTGGATCTTTTGGACACCGTCAGACTTTCTCTTATAGCACAGTCCATAGCTTCTCAGGCTCCAGGATCCTCTCACCCTCACTCATGCTGGTACCTCTACCCATGGTCGAGGCAGACGTGGTCGAGGTCGTGCTTGTGGACTTGATCCTACATCTCCTCACCCTATCTCTGGTTCTTCAGATTCTGATCCCTCTAGCCATGACATCTATTAGATCTAGATTAGTTTGTCTCCTATGTCTAGGATCTATCTTATGGGCCTTGTATTTGTTAGCTAATTAACTCTTGGATAGTTTCTATCCATGACTTTTGTATTTTGAGTTGACTCATGTGTATTGGG